>NW_016164580.1:0-7740 GCF_001687245.7 Rhagoletis zephyria | reverse complement strand
TTAATATGTTTGCGAATAGCTTCTTACGTTGACACTCAAAGCAAATGAAAGTAAATGCATTTACGAGTGTACTCAATGATATAATATTATGCACATAAATATTTAACAAAAAAGGTGACTTAGTATTTGCTTGTACATACATATGTACATACATAACTACTAACATACATACGTATGTGCATTTGAATACATAGGTCATCTTCTATTTATATGGTTTTTGAATTAACTATGCCGACAGCAAATACAACAGCAACTTTTCCGTCCCGTCTGTCAACTACATAGTTTTTTTTATTTATAGAACAATTCCAAAGAAAATAAATAAGGTATAAATTGTAGTTAATGTAGTCAATTAACGAAGCCGGCAGCCATTAGCCAAATAACTTTCTCAGATGTTTCCAAATAACCGCACAAACAAAACAATAAAATTTTACTTACATATTTACCCAATTGAAAGTAATTTGTGTTTAGTTAAAAGCCTTCCATGACCAATTTGGCATAAACTTTTGTTAAAGAAATTCCGATTGCTACTCTTCAATTGGTTATTTCCGCAACCACCGCCTCATTAACTCTCAATTTACTGCAATTTTCATTCAAAACGATTAATTCTCGACGAGTGTAAAAGTACTTTTGTGATTGATTTGCCAGCATAATATTGCGTTGATTCATTGGTTAACGCATAACATACGTATTAGGGTAGTTCTCACCAAAATTTTGTATGGGACACACATTTATTTTATGCTACATGCAAAATAAAGACCTCCACGAAAATTTTAAAATTAAGAAAAAAGTTAAAATTGAAGGGCGCTGCCGGGAATTGAAAAAAAATTAAATATTTTTAAAGTCGTAATTCTTTCACAACATTTTAACTTGAAATCTAATAAATTTGATATATCGAGCATTAATCGCCAAAATAACGTAAGCGACATTTTTTCAAAATTTTATTTTTGATGCAGAAATGCATCTAGATGCTCTAGGAATATTTCTGCGTCAAAAAGAAAATTTATAAAAAAATGTCACTTACGTTATTTTGGCAGTTAAGGCTCGATATTATTAACACTAATTCATATGAATTCGTGGGAAACTAGCTGAACTTTAGCTGGCCAAATTCAAATTTTTGTAGAAAATTTGCGATTCAAAGAAAAAATTTTAATTTTTTCAAACCCAAAGTTTTTCATGCATTTTATAAGGCGAAAAACAATTCTTCGTAGAAATGGTAAAGAATTATTAAAAATTAATCATTTTCGATGGGAGGCTTCCAAAAATAATACCCAATTTTTTATTTTAATAATTATACTAATAGATAGTCGCTTACACACTATGTTTATAGTTTGGCCGAGTTTCTGCTCCGAATTGTAGCGCGCGCCCTAATGTTGCCACACAAAGGGAATGAAACCTACAGTTTTACGCCGACACCGAACGGTGTTTTTTTTTTGTGAGAAGTCTTTTTCATGGCAATTGACTGCCGAGGATCGATCGCTATTAGAAACAACATTTTTCGATTTCGAATTTTCCGATCGAAAATATTGTTTTTTCAAGAATTCTATGCCACTTTGAGAGCTTTGAGCGACCATTAAATATTACTTCGATGTGCAAATAAAAAAAAATATGTGTATATTTTTTTCGGTATAGAAAAACGCTAGGGGTGAGAGCATTAAAAATCCGACTTTACTTTTTTTTAGACCACCCTTATATACATACATACATGCCGTATGTTCCATATCTACATATGTTTGCAAATGTGCGGTTAGCAAATCATCTTAATTAAATTCCCATTGATTGACCACAAAACCGATTCGCCAAAACACAGAGAAAATCAGCAATCCAAATTATAGCGGTGCTGGAGTGTGCAATGGCTACACACTGTATTTGTATGTGTTTATAAATAGATAAATACAAACTCACGTAGGCATGGAAATATATACATTTGTATGTACATATTTTTCACTGAAAAATTATGTGGTTGCAAATTCTGAGTATGCAATGTGCTTTTGGCTGCATTTCTCTGCTCGTAAGCTGGATAAAGCGAGTGGTGGGTGGGTTGGGTGGAGCTGTGGTATGAGCGATTATATTTGAGAGCTGCTGTTTGACGAGTAGTATTCAGAATATTTATGCTTGTGGTCAAACATGAAAATTTGTATGTTTTACAAAATTAGTTTATCGATATTTTTCTTGGTGTTGTAGGCGATGAATATTTGTTACACAAGCGCATAAATGTAAATCAAATGAAATTTTCAGACGGATTGGTTAGCTGGGGCAAATACAAAATTTATTTATGCATTTTTGCGCAGATTAAATTCTGTAAATAATTTTAGGTTACAGGCAAGCTATGTAGCTTAATTTGTAATCTGAATTTCAAAGTTTGGCCAAAAAACCACAAAAGCAAGAATGCATGCTTAAATGAATGAGCGGAAAGTCCTTTAAATTCGTTTGAAAAAGCTGGTCAATTATGGAATACAACTAAGAAATGAGTAGAATTTGGCAACGTGCAACCATAAATAGCTAATATTTAGCTATATAACTACGTTATGTCTTTAAAGTACTTATTTTCAAATGAATATTTTTTTTTTTAATGCAAACAACTGACGAACTAAGTTAGCCAGTTGTTGTTCATCTGGGAAGTTTTATGTTAGAAGACGGCTCCAGTAAATCTTTTATTATTTTTCTAATTTCTAAACAACTCAACTTCTCCTCTGATCTCACATCATAATCTTTTCAACATTTTGCCTTTCGATAACCAACGAAGTTCTGTGTGAAAAGGACGGTACACATGAGCGGAAGCCATTTCAATGCATAGTTATTTAAAAAGGCGTAAACTGAGGACACAGGTAGTCCGCGGACCATTGGTTGAGAAATATTGCCCAAGGTCATTGTTAACGCTTTGCAAATTTTTTTTTATACAACTTAGATATGTGAACCTCCAGGCTCTTTATGTAGAGAGATATCGCGTTGCGGGCTATAAGCTGCATGTGCACACATTACAATTATCTTTAAATAGCGTTAGTAGATGTCATGTAACCCTCAGGCGCTTAAGATAGCAACTCTAAGAAACATTCATATGTACATACATGCATGCATACATATATCTATACGCGCATGTGTGTATATGTAGCTCCGAATAATCAAGGAAACACAAATTCACAACTACAAACGATGCAGTATGTCTATAGCTAATTAGGTGAAAACATTGCAATGTTCTGTGAGAAAAAAGTTATATCGCTGCCGGTACTAAGTACTTAACAAGAACACCTGGCATCTTAAATAAAAGCAAAAGCAAACTCAGTATTAAGGTGTGTATATATGTAGATTTGTTGCATCGCTAACACGCTCGCTTGTTATTCGCTACGTGTTGCACGTAGTTACTTTCACTAGTTATGCACAAATTTTTGTTGCTCCTCCAGCCACTGAAACTAAGCTAATGCCAGTTTTGTGGTTGTGGTAATGCTGCACACATACTCCTACATACATTGGTATTATATATCAGTAATGTGACTTGCAAACGTGCACAAATATACGTAGTAATGTATAGGGGTATTCACGATGCGGTGCATACTGTATAGCATGGTACATAGATAGCATAATTGTTGTTTTTTCATGTCTTCAAAAAACAACAAAATTAGCCAATCTTGCTTTTATGCTATCTATACACCATGCTAGACAGTATGCATCGGATCGTGAATACCCCGTATATCTAACTAGCAATGCAATTGGAATTCACGCATTTTGGTTTGCTTGTGCACGCATGTACGCATTACTACAGCGCAAGTGTGTGTAAAATTTACACGTTTGGTTTCAGGGTAAATTTAGCTTGGTTAACGTATTTCAAGCGGGGGCACATTAGCTTCTATGGCTATATGCATTTATGTATATTAGTTTTAGCCCAGCAGTGGAAATTCCAACACTAAAATTAAGGGCAGTTGAGATGAATTGAACTGCAATGGGATTCTGACAATCGCTACTCTAAATTTTGGTTGCTAACATTCTCTAAATGAAAAGAAGTGGGGCCTAAAAGTATACAACATGGAAGAGTAACACATGCAATGCGTAATCAGCCAAATCTGGCAGTGTGGTGAATATGCAACGAGATGTTGCGTGTTATTAGGGGCAAAATTTCCAAAAAAAATATAAATTATCCGGAAAAAATGCGAAAATCTCGAAAATAAAAACACAAATAATCCCGAAAAACTAAAAAAAAAACTGTAAAAATACCGAATCTAAATTTATTTTTTCAAGAAAAAGAATTCCATTCGAAATTTTAGCGTTTCACTTCTTAATACTTAGGCATTCAAGTTAGAATTTGGGTACGCTTTTAGACCCACCAATTACTGAAAGCTTTCGAAAAGTCCGCAAAATATTCCGAAAAATATAAACATTTTGAGTTCTGCAAAAAATTCAGAACAAATCCCGAAAATGATAACATTTACGGAAATTCCCGAAAAGTCGCGAAAAAATCCAAAAAATAAAAACACAATTAGTCCCGAAAATCTCGAAACCGATATCAAACGTCTCCAAAAAACTCCGTATAATTACCACTAAATTTATTTGTCAATGCCTTAAAAGATAAAACGGTAATTGTCGCTTATTTTCGGTAAAAAAAAATCAGGTAAACTTTTCTTTAAATTTTTTTCGCTTTACTTCTCTTAATAATTTTTGTTTCGTATGTAGTGATAATGGTTTTCTTCTACTATTATGTAGGCTTAAGCACATGGAATTTGTACCCTTCAAACTATAGGGCCTTAAACACACAAAAAATATATGTATTACTCATTGCATGAATTTTTTGAGCGAGGAAAATTTGCATTGCCGAAATTCGCACCACATCAGTCTTCAAAAATTCTTTGCACATACATAAGTTTATACAAGTGTACTAATAACGCCCTTCGCCATTCGTCGTTCAACCTTTGCACTTATGTACATATAACAGCCTTGGCAAACATATTTCCACTTTGCTTGCTAATCAAGAAAATGTGAAAATTAAGCTATAATTTAGTTATGTTTTACAATTTAGCAAATTGTTACCTTACCGCTTATGCAGGAAGGCAGCTGATGCTTGAGCTGTGTGTAAGCCTACGAGGCGTATGAGTAACCAACCGCATGAATTCCATTTACAACGTATAGCAAACATCTGTTGCACATACATATGTACATACATACATACATATGCGTATATGCGGTTAGTTTGTGCGTGAATTTTGTAAGTCAAAATTGTTGCGCAAACAAATTTTGTTAGTGCATGCAATCTCGTTATAAGTAAACACTAGCATGTATGTATGTAGGTATGTACATTAGCAATTATAAGCCTGCCTGCCTGCATTGCGTATGATAGTAGTGTAGCGCTTAACCAGAATTTCGCTAAGACACAAAAATAATTTAATCAAGAATGCTGTTATGTCTGCGAGGCAAATTCTGCCACATACATACATTTGCTGTTTAGCTCTGTGGCACCAACTCAACTGCTGTTACATATCATCTCGCTTAAAACCAAATTCCGAGTACAATTATTCACTAACTAACGCAGTAACTGGGCTCATACTGGATCCTAAGCTAAGTTGGAAAATAAATATAGAAAAAAAGGGGGAAAGAAATCAAGCGTTGCCTGTTAATCCTGCTAGCAGGAAGTAATGGGATCTGCACAATGCGCACCGCATCCGTGTCTGCTATAAGACCCAGAAAACTGGGTATATGTAAAAAAATAACGCTAGGGCATGACAGTATAATTTCTCGATTGTTGCCTAAGATGAGACTTGCATACGACCTGAAGTAGAATTTCACAGGCTTTTGGGCGTTATTCTCCTGTCGATAGCCGACTGGGATGGGCAATTTGATTTCTCCGCCTGGATGCATGATCTAAATATACAGCGATGGCTCTAAAATTAAAGGCAGAGTTATGGGCTTTTTCTCTTAATCCCTGGTATTACGAAAGTCAATAATTCTGCGCGATTTTATAAAAGTTTTCCAGTAGAAGTGTGCTTTCTGACCGAAAATTTTCTCGTCTGAGCTTGATCCTGTACAGCGATCTATGGTGAGAGGGGTAGAGAACGCATGAGCTTGGTAATCGCTGGGCTCTCTTGTCAAATATGATTATTATTTCTCTAATAAACCAATTTTAATGGCAGGTATCCCTCTCTGGTTCTATTTTCAACAACAACAACAACATACTTAATTGCTCGACTTATAGTTTACAGCTATTTTGCAAAGCTTTAAGAAGCAAGGACTTCTTTCTGGCTGAAAAAAAATTTACCAAAGGGACACAAATCCTTTGAATAAATAAATTGTCCTGAAATTTCGGCTTCTGCATCTGTTTTATATTTGTCTAAGAAAATAGTCCTTCCAAAATCGGTACGAATGCTTCACTTCCCTCTAAATCATTAAAGATTTGTTTCTGCTTTTAAGCTTACATAGACATTAGGTTACAGAAATACCACAGAAAACTGTTTGGCTTAAGCTGGCAGGGTAGGGTATTCATAAGAAGTTGTTAAGATATATTAGGAGTTCTTCTTGACACCTTCCAGTTCGATGTTGGACATGGGGCATTTGCTACCCTCAGTGTAGTCTGGTAATGAAAAATTATTAGGCATTTCTGGCCATCAGGCCAATCTGGGGAGCTCTCTAACCAAAGCTACAGTTTTATAAATTATGTGGCCACTTAGTCCTTCCTTAAGAGTCTTCAATGCCTCCATCAAATTTGTACATATAATTCCATACAAAGCAAAAATGTCGAAAAAAATATATACATAGACCACAAAGTATTTTGTTGCTGTTTTAATCCGTGAGTTATAGAGACAGTTATAAATTTGCGCATAATTCTAAGTTCTCTTTAGACCTACCGTCTAGGAATCATTTGATGAAAATGTATGAATATATCCGACACGTTACGAATTTCTTACAAGCCATAGTGTTGTTCTAAGTTATTTGGAAAATCAATAAACTGTCTCTGGTGGTCTAACTTTGGCGAACATTAACAAGTTCTCTCTCGCGAGTCGCGACTCAAATACCTAGGACCATGCTTCTTCACCAGACAGGCAGAGATAGCAGCGAGGGAACTTTGGGAATTGGCAAATTCAACGGAAATTGCACACGGAAATGGTTGGTCGATATTTTTTATCGATTTTGTTATCGATCTTTTTTTATCGATTTTGTTATCAATATTTTTATGGATTTTGTTGTCGATTTTTTTGTCGATATTTTTGTAGATTTTTTTAATCGATATTTTTTACCGACATTGCTATCGATTTTTCTACCCACATTTTTATCGAATTTGTTATCGATATTGTTATAGATACTTTTATCGATTTTGTTATCTAAACTTTTATCGATTTTGTTATCGATATCGCTTTTGATTTTGTTATCGATATTTTTATCGGATATTTTATCGATTTTGTTATAGATATTTCATCGATTTTGTTATCGATATTTTAATCCATTTTGTTATCCATATTTTTATCGGTTTTTCTATCGATATTTTGATGGATGTTACTATCGATTTTGTTATGGATAAAGTATACAGATAAAAGAAAACAGAATAACATAAATGTAATTAGAACGAATAATATAGAGGTAGGGATCTATGTACATAGATAGAAAAAAGACAAAAAATATAACCTTAGGAAAAAGCAGATGTACGTATGTATAGCATTTTAAGTTTAAATGAAACCATTTTAAAATTAAGCGAAACCATTTTCAAATTAAATTATACCTTTTTCAGGTTAAGCGAAACCATTTTCAAATTAAATGAAACCTTTT
>NW_016164579.1:0-30914 GCF_001687245.7 Rhagoletis zephyria | reverse complement strand
TTTTTTTTTTGCTGTGGATTAAATGGTAGGTTTTACCAACTACTAAGGTTGTATAATATCTAAAGGTGTTTATTGTGAAATTATATTCTAACTCTATACTATGCATAAGCACTTAGGTAAAAAAAAACAGTGTGCGACGAATGGCTTGACAATATCGCTGAAATGGCTCAATTTGCAATTACAAAACCAGCTGGCATCTTATAGTAATTCTAGGGCGGAATGACTCAGTTGAAATAACGTCCACTTCTTCTTCGTACCCTAATCCCAAGCGGGGCGTAGAACTCTCATTTGATATGGCCAAAAAAAAATTCGGATTATTATTTTGAGAGATCGCTTTACGAAAACTTGTAGGCACCTCGTTATTGCAGTGGTGCCTTTCTAAGTTGAGCAACTATACAGCAGTATGAATAGCAAATTGGACTTGAAAAGCCTGATCCTTAAACTAGAATTCCGCTCGTTATTTCACCATAACTCGTGGATCATGCCACTCTGGTTTACTTTTTCGGCGGTCAATGTCTTCGTCGGTGCCACCACCATAGGCTACAACACATTGTATCTCGTGAAAGTGGGGAAGCAGTTTTTAGTTGCCTGGCGAAGTAGCGGATGAGTGAGGTGCATGACACGTTGGACCCAGCGGCGATAAAGCCGACTGTCAGCTATTTCGGCGGACGAAGACAACATGCTGCATCACGCGATGATTTATGGGTTCTCGGGTGTAGGGGCTTTTGGTGGAGGAGCACTCTACGAGTCAGCGGGTTAAGTTATTATCCCGATTAGAGCCACCGGAAAGTTTAGTTATCAATCTACTGAAAAGTGATCTTATACTATGCCACAACTAGAGGGCCCTTACGTCGTTTGGAATACTGATTAACATATTTGCCACAATCATAAAAAAATAATCTCTAAGGCACTTGGTAGTATGTTTAGGATTTCGAAATAAGAAATCTTGCGTTGATCATGTAAACACATTCTGGACAATTTCGGAGCATTTGGTCTGTTTTTGCTTTCTCCTGTGTGTATATCAATTTATTTACTTCGAAAAGACGGTTAATAGTTTGAGCTATGCTCATTGGACTTTTAGATGGCCTATACTAAGATGTCACTTGTCCAGTGTTTCTTTAAGGCCACTGAGTTATGCCCCCTCTTGTTTGATGAGCGGTCTCTGTGGTGTAGTCGCCTTGCAAACTGAAATACACACGCGCTAGAGAGCCAGTTGTGACATAACACGGACCTTTCACGTCTTAACTAAACTATTAATTTGTCTTCTTCTTGATTGGCGCTGCAAGCGCCTGAGCGCTTTTGCCGAGTCCAAAAAAGCACGATAGTCATTTCTCTACTGTGTTAACTGACGCCATCCCAGAGGACGCCTTCCTCTTCCTCTGCTACCAGCATCGCGACCCGAGTTGAATACTTTCAGGGCGTATCCGCTGTATTTTAATTCGGCGCATTATGAGGATGGATCCGTGAGCAGAAGTCCACGTAATTGCGGAAAGCTTTTGACTGCTGTTCACCAGGGCCTATGATTCAAGTGCACTGAACCAAAAATCCATCTCTGGATCAAAGAAAAACTTTCCTTACTTTAAGGTCGAAAATTCTTCCGAATGAGTAAAAAATTCTCCCGAATGCGTAATTTTTCTTTGGAATGTGTAAAAACGTACACGAAAACATGGAACCGTGGATGTAATTTATCATTTTGAAGAAATGTTGGGCATGAAAGGAGGATAAAACTTCTTTAGTGCTGTTTCGTTCCCATTTTTCTTCATTTTGATTGCTATTTTTCTTCAATTAAGAGAAGTATTTTTTTTTGAGTGTGCATATCGCGACGTCCAGTTATTTGTATTCACCCGTTTGGGAGCGAGCTAAAGTTTGAATGCGAAAATCATCGCCTGCGGTGGGTTTGGATCCGCCACGTAAAAGACCCTCCCAATCAAAACCAACCTGTGGTTTCACTAAGATCTAAATCCATGCATTTCCATCGTATTTTGAAAAGTTTGGAGCATTTGTTTCTGCTTCTTATGGAAAAGTCGTTTTATGGGACTACAAAACTCTGTGACCTGTTGACAGCACAGCACCCTGTAAGGCGATGAAATTGAAAGGGTCAGCAGTTTCATTTTTGGTATCTCTGCCAGACTGGTGAAGCTCCCAGCTACTGGAGTTGCTCTACTCCAAGTCCAAATATAGAAAGAGAAAGCGTGTAATTTTTTTTCAACTCGCCCTCACCGCGGCAGTTCCTGCAGAGAAAGCCCGTTGGTATGCTTCATCTTTGGAGCATCGGTGTAACAGCTTAGTTTCCTATTATAATACCAGTAAAAAATTAACTTTAGATCTATTGAAGTTCCGGATTTTCATGTTAAATCTCGGCGATAATGAACTCGAGACCTCATAGTTATATTGGTCCTTTAAATCGGCTGTAGTTGTAGAGACTTGTTTACCTCAATTGATGGCACTTCAAAGCCATACCTGCCCAAGAATGATAGAATACAAGATTGCGTCAATCGAGTTGAGAGAAGCCGGACGTGACGTCAACAAACACCAGAATGAGAGAGCAATGCGAACTCGACAAGAAAAAGAGGAAGCATCGAAGAAAACACATTTCGCTTTGGATGAATGACTCAAAGTCGTCCCCTCTAGATATTACGCTCAGAAGGAATTTTACATGCATGAGTTACAGATTTTCCACAGTATAGAAAATTTTTGTTTAATAAAATCGCAAAAAATGGTATGTAGAGGTGTGAGAAAATTCCACAAGTGAATAAATGTGTATAAAAAAATTTTATTTCTACCAATTTGTAGTTAATATGACACGTTTTAAATTGGCAAACTGTAGCATGCAAATGATAGACTAAATGACTGCCTCAATGATTTGCCATCAAATGCTAATTGCATTCATTTCAAATGCGTTAGAACTGCTACTGTCGTTTTGCTGTTGAAGGCGGCAATTTGATTGATATTTGTCATTAATGTATGGTTGTTGGTTTTGTTGTTTGTTTTTATAGGTCAACTTTATTATTATTTTGCAACAGCTGTGCTTTGGAAATTTAAATCATAAAAATTGCTTATTCTACTTAATATGCAGTAATAAATTGTTATTTATGTAACATTAGACTGCATCACTCCCCATACAAAAAATAAAAAACCGGTACTGTATTGCCATTGGAATTATAAAATCTATTGTATTTCAGGATGTCCACCAAAATATTTCGGAAAAATATTAAGATTTACTTGAGCTGGACCGATTTGAAAATACCTCCAAAAATGGCGTTTTTTTGATGAATAAAAAAATAGTTTCATAAAAATAAAAAAAAAAAAAAAAATGCCCGCAAATGACAGAGCGGTTTAAGCTTAAGAAATTTGCATAAAAATATTTTTAAAAAATTGTAAAAAATTTTGAACGGAATCGTAATAATGAGATTTTGATGCTGTTTTTTTTAACCTTTTTTCAATGATTAGTATAAGGAAAACTTGAATAACTAAGCTTAACTCTTCCGATTTAGACTTGTGAGATATTTTCTCACCCCTTTTATTTCCGTTGAAATTCCGTTGAAAAGATTTTTAAATATTTTTATGCAGATGTTTTAAGCTTAATCTGTTTTGTCATCTGAGTGGACTTTTTCATAAAGTTCTTTAAGAAACTATTTTTATTCATAAAAAACTCCATTTTTGGAGGTATTTTTCCGAAATATTTTGGTGGACATATTAAAATATAATAAATTTTGTAAGACCGGCAGAAAACCCGCAAATTTGTTTGGTGATGCAGTCTAATGTACATATCTACCCGTATGTTGCTATAGATACATTTTTGTCTAAATCTTTAAATAAGCAGGTATGCATTGTCCTTCACGTGCCAAAGCTGCGTTCCTCACCCTCAGAGCTAGTAGCACGTTGAGGATATTAGGCAGCTGTTGAAATATACATACATATATTACATTTGACAAGAATTAACAAAACCAAGAACATTGAAATTGTTTAGGCACCTTTAATGAAAGAATTTAGGAATTACAGAAGCCAACAATTATGTAAATTTTGTACTTCTTTGCAAATTTAAGTTAACAATGTCGCAGCTAGCAATTTAAAATAAAATTACAAATGTCCTTCCAGTCACAATGACCGTAGACCATTGAACAAATCAAGACAATTCAATGTGAAAATGTCAAGTAATTAACATTTGCTAAGAATCAGTAGTGACGTGGATTTAATTATATGTAAATATGTACAAACTATATACATATGTATGTATGTATGCACGTAAGTGGTTACTGAGACATGCCTCCTAGTCAATCCAATTACAGAAATGCACAAAGTGACAACATAAACACGTGATTAAAAGCAATTTGGATTTAGCTTATTTAATTGCGATTTCACGCTTAGCCTCACCAAATCACTTAAGTGACAGGTGGTTTGAAATGACAATAGGCGCCTAGTGAAATTAGTGAAGATCATAACTTTCGGAGGAAATATTCAGCTGGGGTGCCTAACTCGGCGAACAGCTCTCACTAAAATGTGTTGCATATCGTCGATGTTTTTGCAAAACCGCCTAAACCGCCGTTGTCGCAAAAGTGAGATTTGGTAACCGTGAACTCCAGGCATCGAGATTCATGCATAAAAATCATAAAATCGTTATTAAAACAACAGATTTGTAAGATAATAGGTAGAGTCAGTACCGCCTCTCAAGGCAATGCCTTCAAAGAAAAAACGTTTTTTCGCTCTCCTGTAAAATTTGAGTGCCGTAAAATAGGCGGGTTTACAATTGACCGATGTGCGGTTTTGCAAAATCACCGACGAAATGATCTTTCATTAAAACTGTCACAAGTCTTCACAACTGATTTAAGATTATGATTAAGATTAACATTAAGATTAAAATTCAAATTACGGTTAATAACAAGATTAATTTTAAGGCCAAGAGTAAGATTAAGATTAAGATTAAAATGAAGATTAAATTTAAATTAAGATTGATAATAAGATTAAAATAAAGGTTCAGACTAAGATTAAGATTAAGATAGAAATTGGGATTAAGATTCAGATTCAGATTCAGATTAAGGGTGTGATTAAGATCAAGTTCTAGATTAAGATTAAGATTGAGTTTAAGATTAAAATTAAGATTAAGATTAGGGTTCAAGTTATGACTTGATTCAAATTAAGATTAACAATAAGACTATTATTAAGGTTCAGAGTAAGATTGAGATTAATATTAAGATTATGAATAAAAGAAAGATTGAATTCAAATTAAGGTTAGTTGTGAGGTTAATATTAGTGTTACGAGAAATATTAAGATTACGATTAAGATTCAAATTAAGATTAATACTAATGTTAAGAGTAAGATTAAGATTAAGATTAATATTAATATTAAGATTAAGATTAAGATTAAGATTGAAATTAGGATAAAGATTCAGATTCAGATTAAGGGTGTGATTAAGATTAAGCTCTAGATTAACATTAGGATTTAGAATAAGAATGAGATTGATTTAAGATTAAGGTTCAGATTAAAATTAAGATTAATATTAAAATTAATATTAAGACCAAATTAAGCGCTCACTATTTTTTATGTATTTTATATATGAGAATAAACCATTTTTCGTGGAAATGGTATAGAATGCCTGAAAATCAATATTTTTTGATTAGAAAAGTCTGTTCATCTTCAGGAGACTTCCAACAACAACAATACGCCATTGCATTTTTTTGGGACATTTAGGGATCCTAATGTGTAGGGTAATTGACTCAGTTTTTCTAAACTGCTTTCCAATGTTTTTTGTTTGGATATCTATATTCGGTTTTTTGAAATCTGGATCCTTCGAATATGGAATAAACCGGATCTTTCGTTTGCGAACAAACCGGTCCTTTTCATTTCATATAAATCTTGGCCTCTAGATAAAAGTTTTGGGCCTTTCCAAGTTTTCAAAACTTTTTTAAGTTTAAGGGACATTCCTAAATAGTTGGAAATTATATCCTAGGTTATTTGGTGATGAACGGTATATCATATTTGATTACAATATCTAAATTAATATTTGGCATTTAAATGTTTTCCTCGTGTTTGGCCGAGCTTCTCCACCAATCCGTATTCTGCTTCTTGATGTTGTGATACAAACGGAAAGATCTACACTTTGACTCCACCTCCGAAGAAGCTTTTTTATGGCAGAAGTACACTCGGAGGTTTGCCATTGTCTGCCGAGGGCCACCCCTATTTAAATTTTTTTTTTTTTTTATGTTTTGAAGATGTTTAACACGCGTTGTGAATCCACAACATAATTATATTTGAATTTTATTTCATCCAGAATATGCGCATTGCGTTCCTAAACGTTTTTTGCATTAACTTATGAGTTTCATTTCCTCAAGGGTTGTGTTTTAAAAAATTTTAAGAACAACTCGCTGTTGGCTTGTGGCTTTGGTCTTACCCGTATCAAATGCTGTGTGCTATTAAAAACTTATAAGTAAACAAAAATTCTTATATTTTTATATTAGTGCTCATGAGTAAGAGTGTAATTATACATGTATGTACATATATACGGCTGTAAAAGCATTAAAAGACAAATTGAAATAAAGCAAATTATTTGCTACATATGTATGTATGTATATGCCTAGGGTACTACTCATTGATGGATTTTGTATGTCGGTCGATGTAACTATTCTGTTGCCGCTAAGAATGCGTATTTGTAGCTGATATTTTTGCTTTGATAACGAACAATTTTAATTACTTCAATCGCTCGTTTGTGTGAGTATGTGCTCGCGGGCACGTATACAGCCAATCATTGAGGCGAAGAAGTTTGTAGGTATGTATGTATGCAAGTGTAAATTATTCACAAATATACATACATACCTACATACATTCATGTTTGTCTATATGTGCCTATATTTATATCGGCATTACGCTTGAGTTGATAAGTAAATCAAGTGCAAATACATTGTTTTGAGCGCACAATTAAAATGAAAGGAACAACAAAACACAAAAAAAAAACGAAAAATAAACAAAAGCATATATTTATATGTTTAAAAATACTTTAATTGAGTACTAATGCCTGAAGTGTGAGTTTATTGTGAAGCGAGAAGCTAAGTTGTTGGTTTTATGTGCCGCTTGCCGCTGTCCGCTGGCTGGCTGCTTGCCACATGTGTCATTTACATATAAGCAACAATGATATTAACTACAAGAATAGTAATTATTGCACGCAATGGTTTTTATTGCGATTGTTGTTAAATGTTTAATATTTATTTTATTTTTTGTTTTTATTTTTTATTTTTTATTTTGCGCTTATATGTATGTCGAATCAGCATGATAAACTTATGCTTACATAATACTTATTTAGTACAGTATTTGCTGTTTTTTTCTTAAAGATAATTTTTACATAGCCGTTGCTTGTAAGCAATGTAAACAAAAGGTTTTGACGGTAACAATTTATGACTAATGTAATTCATGTTTGTCTGATAAAGTGATTTATATGACCGGATATATTATAAGTAACGCTTATTTTTCGAATTTCTTACATTTAAAAATAGTTTAAATGCAAAACAGGTCTAAGTTCATGACTTCTGTGTTTTAATCAACTTTCGACTACATTCAGTTTTTTTCTTATTTATTTAAAGTGTTAAGCTTTTGCCTGTTGACACGAGTGCAGTCAAAAGTGGTTACGATATAATGTCATCTGGCGATAGTAAATTCTACTGAGCATAAGGAGTTCCCTCGATATTTTCACGTCCCGTTCCGGCCGCATGAGATTTGTACCCATTGTGCAGGTTTCTATCTGTTTCCATTACTCGCCTGCTTTTGAGAATTCTGAGAAGAGAAACACCTGTATTGAGCTTGCATTTTTTTCACACATGAGCATATCTAAAGTGGTTATAAAGCATTTAATTAGACCAAGAAGAGAAAATGTGAGAAAAAAATGTTTTTCGCTCGATTACCATGGTCATTTTCTCTTTATGTATACTAGTTGAAATTTAACCACTAAAAATAAGGGGAGTTGAATTGAGTTAAGGTAAGTGAAGTGAGATCAGGTGGGGTGAGTTTAGATAAGTTAAGGAAAGTTAGGGTGAGTTGAGCTGAGGTTAGATAAGTTGAGCTGAGATAAGGTGAGTTGACATAAAATAATATTAGTTGGGATGAGTTGAGTTCAATTGAGTTGAGATGAAATGAGGTGATTTGGGTAAAGGTGAGTAAAACGAGTTGAGGTGATTTCAAGTGAGCTGTGGTGAGTTGAGGAGAAATGCGTTGAACAACATAATATAACATAGTATAACATAATAAAACATAACTTAACGTAACATAACGTAGCATAGCATAACATTGCAAAGCATAACATAACATAGCATGACATAAAGTGACAAAACATAGCATAACATAACTTAACATAACATATCATAGCATAACATAACTAATTTTAGTAATTTTCTGCACTTCAGCTTCAAAATAGCTTAGAAGTAAAAGGGGTGTAAAGAAAACATGTTTGCCAATTTTATACATAAATATAAGATCTTTGCATTTGCGTATACATTAAATACTTCTTTTTTGTACATATGTGTGCGTGTATGAACACATTTTGAAACAAAATTTAAACTATATTTTTACGCTCTTCTAACTGACATACATACGAGTACCCATCTCTTGGGTTTCCCTTTACAAGTTTGTGCCTTAAGTCTTTTGTTTGTGCATAGTAGTTCAAAGTATGTAGAAAACAAAAACATTTTTTTTTAAAATAAATAAACACTTTTACTATTGACAGGGCGGCTAAGTAGAGAACGCCACGTGTATTTTAAATAACCAAAACTCTCTAAATGTGGTGCCATTTAACGAAAACAATACATATAACAACACCTAGAGCAAAAAATTTGTTCATATTTGCACAGCAAAAGTTCACTTAAGCCAGTGCGCCATTGGATTTAAATAGTTGCTCCCAAGGGTAACCTAAATAATGAAGATCAATAAAAAATTAATAGAAAAGTCTGAAAGCGATTTTGCAAGAAGGTAATAAACAAACCGTAGCTAATAAAATTATNACAATACATATAACAACACCTAGAGCAAAAAATTTGTTCATATTTGCACAACAAAAGTTCACTTAAGCCAGTGCGCCATTGGGATTAAATAGTTGCTCCCAAGGGTAACCTAAATAATGCGGGTCCATAAAAAATTAAAAGAAAAGTCTGAAAGCAAAAAACTATACTCATTATTAAAAATTATATAAATTCAAAGTACTCCGACCACTAACACATATAAATTGTCAATATTTGTATTTAGAATCGATCAACGCTAATAAATATTTACAAACAACCGCAATGAAGCTAAAATGAAGTGCAAATGCTAATCAAAAGATGCCGCCGCCACCTGTCGACGAATAATGAATGAATTTCACTGGCATTTAGACTGCCGCCTGCAAGGAGCAAAAAAAGTGGGAAAGTTTGCTTTAAGTATTTACTTGCTCTAGCGGCGAGTGCAGCTAAGCGAGATGAGGTAATTGTAATAAATCATGCTTACTTATTTAGATGTTTTTTGTTTTTTTGTTTTTTTGTTTTTTTTAGCTTCGCTACAGCTGCCTGTATGTATTGCTTATAGCCATTGTAAAATGAATTAAGCATGCAAAAAAATCTAAATTTCAAATAAATATTAGCGAAAGTCTAGTTAATAGCTAAATAAGCAGCAACAAGGCATACCTATTAACAAAAAATTTTAGCTTTAGAATTTTATATTTGTTTGTCTGTAGAATAGAGTGGCGATAATCCTTTTGAATGGCATGCAATTTTATTGTTTACAAACGAATCTGTGCTTTGACTGCATAACAACAAGGAAGTGCTAATTATTGTGCTTAATCTCGTAACAGCTGTACTTAAAAGTGTACATTTGAGCAATCTGTTTTTGCTCTGCTTCTGCTTCAATTACCCACATAAAGTAAATATTTGAATATTCATATTGCGAATGTAACAGGTGTTACGTTGTTTACATGGCTGTTGAATTTGTTTACTTTATTATTATGGCGCGCAGTTATAGGTATGCATATAGATTTGAATATTCTATAGGTTATACAGAGTTTATTAGTTCANTTGACTGCATAACAACAAGGAAGTGCTAATTATTGTGCTTAATCTCGTAACAGCTGTACTTAAAAGTGTACATTCGAGCAATCTGTTTTTGCTCTGCTTCTGCTTCAATTACCCATATAAAGTAAATATTTGAATATTCATATTGCCAACGTAACAGGTGTTACGTTGTTTACATGGCTGTTGAATTTGTTTACTTTATTATGGTATGCATGCATATGTATATATGTCTGTATGTTACTAAAACAGATTTGAATATTCTATAGGTTATACAGAGTTTATTAGTTCTAATATTTTAATTAGTAAATACTCGAGTGACAACTTTTGTAAAATTGCATGGAAATATGTGAAAAGTTATTTATTATTTAGTACAGCCGGTAGTCTTATCGCCCTATTTACGTCACACCAGCAATGTATTTTTCTGATTTGTTCTGGCAAGGGGTGTTCCAAAAGTACGGTTCAGAGAATAGGAAGCAGAAAAAACAGCCGATTGTCTATGCAAAGAGATTTTTTTCCAAAATAGCTATATTCATAAGTTAACTGCCTAAACCTTAATCCAATTCATTACCATGCATAAAAAGGCTCGTCTCGCTTCTAGAAAGCGCATATTGGGACAAGATTGCAAATTTTAGTTACAAGATTTTTCTATGTACTGACAGAAAAAATTGTTCGTTAGAAAGAATTGAGCAAAGATGTTAAGCCTTCTTTGCTTTCTCTGTTCGGTCAGGGGTTACTTTGGTAAGCGATAGGACATTTCGTCTAAAGCAGATATGGGCAAAGTGGCTCCCAGGAGCCTTTTGCACTTAGGAGCCGATTTGGCACATTTAGGTGGTAGATGATGGGTAACATCAAGAGCCAGTTTGAAGGGGTGAAGAAGAGCCTATTCAAATTTCTTGTACCCTGGCTCTCATTACTAATATATATGATTCTTTTAATGTATTTTGTACACTTGTTTACCCTGAGCACTTACTGGCTCTTTGACGTCTTTAAGAGCCAAAAATCTGCCCATCCCTGGTCTAAAGTAAACTTTTGACTTTAGAAAGCCATGGCTATTTTGTATGGATCTCTTGCCTATTTTTATTGCCATCATTCGCATTATTAACTAACTCCGCTTTACAAGTCTCAGCTTGTGTTACTCAGTGTAGCAGTTCACATCAAGGCGACTGTTTAGATAGAAGGCACTCGACCAGGCACCCCTCCACCAGCAACCAGTTACAGCATTCTCATCTTCGGCCAACGAAGTCACCGTCAGAAACCAGTGGCATGACTGGGAGGCTTTCTGGGGTCTGAAGGTGGGCAAACATCATGTTGCGCTCAATCTTCTCGTAAGGTCTCCTCCCCCTTTGGGCAGCGATGTAATGAGGGGCAAATACCTGAGCTCCTTATCACGCAACACTCCTTTTGTAATACTATTTATTCTGAATGTAAATTTATGCTTACTTTGTTGTGATTGTTCGACATCTACACATTTATTGTAAAAATTTGTTAATATTCAGAATTTTTTGTTGGTTGATTTTTCCAACAGGGTGCTAAGATGATTTATTTTCGAATGAGTTCCCGTAATCCCTTTTCAATTTAAGTTTGGAGACAAACCGGTTTCAGCGTTATGCCATCTTCTGTGTAATAATTCGTTCTATCTGGTTCGAGTGCTTGTCCCTAATTTATTTTAATTTGACTTAGGGAATGTGAATTTCGTCGGTGATTGAGCGTTAGATATGCCGTGGTGTCCTTTTTGTAAACGCACGCAATGGTCTCATCTTTCGGTAGATGGATATTTGCGTTCGCTATGTTGTTGTTGTGTTGGTTTACCCCTCGAAAGGTAAAAGTCGGTGATTCTATCGTTTTTTTTTTATTATTTTTGTTTTTCAATTGTCAATACGAAAGAGGTTGCAAATTATCCTTACAAAGGTTTTTATGAGCTAAGTAAGTCTAAACTCCCTCCAATTTTCACGGACGTACGGTCTCAGCTATGATTTTGTACAAATCGCTCCAAATGAGTGACCCTCATGTAAGCTTTTTTTTTGCAGCCAAGGATTCTTTTACAGTTTTCCCGTTGTCAATGATGCCGCTAAGAGGGCAGTAGGCTTAACTCAGTTGAATTTAGGACAAGTGAAAGCTGGAAAAAATTCCGGTGTTAGTCAGTAGGCTCGTAAAGTAATGCCTATGAAATCATTGCCTATGAAACCTAAGGGTTGATAAAAGGAAGCAGATCAACTCAGTATACTTCGGTATCAGGTTCAGTTTCACTTTCTAAATTTTTCGATGAGCGAAAAGCATGCAATTTGCTGAGGTTCTCAAAATTTTCTTATAACTATATTTTCCGAACACTGAAACAGCGGTATCAGCAGCTCATTACGGACAATACTACAAAAGTCTAAGTGCCCGATAGTAGGGGTTGCCATCTTAATTTAACTAAACTACCTGACATAAGAAGCCCTATATTATATTAAAAAAATTTAAAAGTGTTGAACAAAATACGAAAAATCCTGGAAATCTTAAACAATATCATAAGAAACCTTAAATAAAAACAAAAATTGTTATTTTTAGGTCTCAACATATTAAAAGTAGGAACCGAATATCAAAAAGCAAAATCGTAACATTTGGATTTTTATTTTTTCCCCGCTCAATCTGTAGTCAAAACTATTGCAATAAATTCAATATTTGGGATGTTGAAACATAATGAATTCACTGCGTAATTTTGGCAAAATAAATATTTTATTAAGTTCCTTATATTTTTCAAAACGTGCCTCAATTGAAAATTTTTAAATGATTTATCTTTGATTGAGTACAATGGAGCTCAAATAAAATAGCGATTTTTTATTATGTATGTATGTATATATATACATACTTTCGACCACCTCTATAAATGCAATTTATTTATTAGTTTCGTTAAACTTCTCTAAAAAAACCTATTTGCATAATAAATGTGAAATCTATAAAGAATTGCATAATAGTTGATTGAATGGTTAAGTGTATTGAAATCAGTAGCATTTTTAACTCGTAATTTATTGCCAACATTAAAATAAAATTTGTGTTCTATATAAAATCAATGAATAATACTTAATGTCGACAAAGTAAACAGCTTTATTTGCTGCTAAGCAAAGCAAGTTTTAGATATATAGACACGTACATAATTGAAGCTTAGGAATTTATTAGATACTAGATACTATTTGTTAGTTACTCGCGCATATTTATGTCGATAAGAAGACAAAAAAAAATATAAAATCAAATAAATCAGGTATGGAAAACAACTAGAAAATATACATACAAATATTTGATGACTGCAGGGCAAACAAGCGTAGAAAATGAGCTCATTTTTAGCAAATTATGTCATTTGGGCATACATTTTTGCTTCACACCCAAAAGGAACTTAAAAAAAAGGAACATATTCATTAAAAAGCTGAAAGAGCGTTAAAAGAAATGAGAGTAGACATCGAAAGAATGTTAAACATTTCGTTTTAGTTGGATTAGTACAATTATTGTGGCTTCCAGAGCCGATAACCCACTTAGATTAAAATTGATCCCAACTAAATATTGCAGAGGACTTATAAGGTTTTGCAGTATTACCCAATGAAGGGTATATTTGCTGACTCTAAGGCGTTAAGAGACGATTTTTCTTTTACGGCAGTGCATCCTGGCCTTCAAGCTTTTCATATTTCACTCTACTTTCCGTTACAATTTTCAGGTGTTCTTCCTATCTTTAAGCATTTCGAACACTTCACACTCATGTTTTTGGCCCTCTCTCTTTTTATAAGGGAAAATACACCTCGCTTTGCTCTTAAGCTCTCTGCCTTGGTGTATATGCACTGCATAAATGATAAAAAAAATTGCAAAAGTCTTTTATAAATTCAATAAGGTTCGCATCCTCGTAGGCATTAAAATTTATGAAAATACATTATAATTATCAATTAACTAGTCTCATTCTACCAATTCCAGAGTGGTTATCTTCTTCTCCATAGAATTCTCCAATCGTAAAGAACAAGTAAAATACAGTTAAGCACACAGAAAATAACTTCGTATTGTAATTATGTACAAAAGTTTATTCACTCACCGAATTTCCGAAGCCATCTCACAAGTAACTTCACCAGATAATCTCCAATGGCATATATGTATTTTGGCTTCTTCATTCGCCAGACAACCAACCACTGGTGGTACCTTCAAACTTTGGTCCTTAGATTTTCTTCCTCTGCTGTTGATAGGGCGCAATCTGTCAAGATCACCTGATTTTCAGCAAAGTAAGTCACTAAAAGAGCTGAAAGGGTGTCAATACATGTCTCATGCCTCTTAAGTGAACCTCGCTCAACCGTTTTTATCTTTTTAATAACTTTCACTAGCGAAACTGTTTGACACAAGCTATCAGTACCACTGCAGTATTTTTTCAATTAAGCTCTTTTCTTACTCCTGTTAGGTGCAGCAGCGGCGACAACTTCTAAATCTGTTTGCTCCAACATGGAATGCTGCTTTGGGGTAAACTGCCACGAATAGCAGCCATTGCATTGAGCACTGCCTAATTAATACCACCCGTGGGTTGATTTATAGTTGAGGCAATAGTCGAGTTCTTAAGCACAATATATATATAGCTGTGGTCCGAGAGCGAATCATCACTCTTTCACTTTAAAAAATGAGCACCCCACCCAGCAGTTAGATAGAGTTAGATCAATAAACTCTTGCCTTCTAGAATCAACCAACGTGGAATTGTTGCCCACATACGAAATGCCAAGTCCTCAAGGCAAAATACACTCTTAAGCGGAACTGTGGACAAAATACGGTAATACGTAGGTCTTGCAACCAACAAGTCCTGACAGCAGAATCGCACAAGTTTGGTGACTGCAAAGTGGGAGGACGATATAAGACAAGCTATCAGTCTGATCGAGGTTTTGTATAGAATATGTTGACTCCACATAAGGCTTCCCGGCCAAAGGCGAGGTTGGGGTTTGGAAAATGTTCTTTTAATATTTTTTTTGGGGTATGGAAAATTTTCTTTTAAATTTTTGTCTTTGAATACCCTCGAAAATTAGCAATATTTATTTTTGGAAAAGTTATATGCTATGGACTAAAATATATATATATAACTACATCCTCGAATTTCGTTCTTCTTACTTTATTAGCTTAAAAAAATTCAAACAATTAAAAGGTCAGTTCCAACACTTAATCGCCCCTGTGGTCCTTTGTTGATACTTGTTGGTTTTACAAAATTTTCTATTCCATTTAATAATTTTTTTCCAATTAAGTATATCGAGCCCTTACCACCAAAAAACCTAAGGGAGATTTTTTCAAAATTTTCTTCTTGATGCCGGAATTCATCTGCGTCAAAAATTATTATTATTTTTTTTTGAAAAAATTTCGCTTACGTATTTTTGGCGAATAGGGCCCGATATCTTTGAAATTTCAAAGTCCTTTAAAAAAAATTCTGATGCCAGAGAGAAAAACTAAAAACGCAGTTTTGTTATATTTGGTTCCGGTATTCGTATTATAGTTTTGTGTGTATATTGATTGTTTCGTGCGTCTTGAAATTTTTTGGTTTTTGGGTGACTCTGTTCTGTCTTACTTTAGGCAAAAAGCAATTTCTTAGATGTCTAAAAGCTTAAACAGACGGCAGCGTTGATCCGGATCAACGCTGCCGTCTGTTTATGCTTTAAGACTGAAAAAAAATATTAAAAATCTCTTCTAAACTTAAAACTGTGTGTTACACTAAATATAACCAGTTTTAACTTGCTACTACGGGTCAATATCTCGAAGGGCTGCAATGAGTGCAATTAGTTTGTTAGACCCAGAAGGAAGGTGCGTATAGGGCACCCATGTTAATATTTTTAAATTATCGAGCTCTTTGATTATTAAACAGAGAAAACTTTGGAAATACTTAGTGCTCACACCTGTGGAGTTAACTATCAAATCAAATGCTACCAGCTGTATTCCATTGTAGGTTTACACTAGTACCTATACACAAATGGATTTGTATGTATATGTAGGTTGTGTTTATAAATGTATATCCATGTGTATATCGTTAAATTGAATACCATTAGTCAATTAAGTCGTTGCAAGTTAGTAAGTAGTTAGTAATCATTGAAACAATTATAACATTTCTACACATATCTGAGCATTTTATAACATACATATATCGTTGACTTACACATTATTGTGAAATATAAATAAAACTTACTTGCATACATATGTACATACACATCTATTTAAAATATTCTTCAGGGGAAGTTGAATAATATTTATTATGTAAATGGCGCGATTATTTTTTTTTTTGCTACAACTGTTGAGTTGTGGTGAATTACATTGCCAACAGCTGTTATCTCGATTCAATTGTTATTAATTGTTGTATTTATTTATATGCAT
This sequence comes from Rhagoletis zephyria, assembly GCF_001687245.7. Taxonomy (NCBI): domain Eukaryota; kingdom Metazoa; phylum Arthropoda; class Insecta; order Diptera; family Tephritidae; genus Rhagoletis; species Rhagoletis zephyria. Next base: position 14,549 of record NW_016164579.1, on the reverse strand, counting down.
ATAAATACAGCTTAATATAATTATTTAAGAGCTGCTGCTGTTATGCGCATATATTTAGTATGACAGCTTGTGCACTGCTGGGCGTGAGTTTGGAAAATTGTTTTGACATTTAACGGAAAATATAAAATTGTAGTTTTTTCTACGGCTTTTGACTATCTGCAACCCACCGCAATGCTTTTATACTACAAAAAAGTAATTATATACAATAAATTTTCGGCGCTGTAACTTTCTTTAAAAATCTTACATCTCATTAAAAATGTGTCACGTTATCAAAGGTTATGAGCGATAATTATATGTATTTGTATATGGGGCATTCCATACCAAAATGGAAGGGGTTCACACTTCATGTGTTTGATTTGTTTCAAATTTTTAGGGTTAATGGACAAACATAAATAACAAATAAATATGAAATTTGAGCTTGATTAATACATTTTTAAAAACATTGCAGCACAAAAACAAAATCAATTCGATTTAATAGTTTCCCAAATAGCTCGAAAAAGGGACGAAAAAAAATCGAAACAATCACACATACACACATCAAAATTCTTTATAAAAAAAAATTTAAAAAATTTTTTTCTTGAAAAATTTTTGTTTTTTGATAAAAAAAATAGTTTTTGAAAATATGTCATCCAAAAAAAAAAATGAAAAAAAAAATTACAATGGTAGCTCTGAGTAATGCGCAATATTTAAGTAATACGTATTACGGGGTGCACTCTACAATAATTTGAGTTATGCATTTTTTCACACCGAAGTTGAGTAAAATGAGTACATTACAAATTTTTTAATTTTTTAATTTTTTTTTTTTAAGTTTTGTAGCCCATTAAATTTTAATATAATAAATGTGCAAGTTTTAAGCGATTGCAAAACTGGCGTTATTTTTTTTTTAATTTTCTTTCATAAGCCGTCAGCATAAAAAATATTAAAAATCTCAACCGTTTTCAAAGAAAAAAAATTTTTTTTTTTTCAAATCATATACGTTCTCTGGTATTGTTGGTCCATTATTAATTGACTAAAGGCTCAGTTATGCATACTTGGCTTTGCATGACCAGCATGAGAGTTGTCACATAAGGAATCTGTTTAATGAGCTTTGCGTGTAAGCGGTTGCCCAACGCACAGCATAACATACTTATGTAAAAGTCTGTATATTTTTGATTTCTACGTAAAATGCCATGCTATGCAGTGCAATGCAAAGTATGCATAACTTAGCCTTAATGATTGTGCAAAATGTATATAGGCGCACCTTTGAACTCATATAATTTGTTACAAATACATACATATGTACAAACGTACGTTTGCATCTCTAACGTAAATTTAAGTGTAATAATTTTAGCTTAAAGCTCGTATCCAAGTGCATCACCTTAATGCTTGTCTATTGTGAATGATTTGTGCTGCTTTCGCGAAGAGATGACGCTGTTGTTCGTTTTTGCGCTTTTTGGAGAAAAAGCTTTAAATTTAAGTTTGTTGTGTAAGCTTTCTGGTGAAAATCCGTTACGTATTTATATGAATATAGAAAAAATCGAATGTAGCCACAAGTTTCTTTATTAAGGGATATAGATATACATACATATATATGCATTTATGTACATATGTATACAAATCGTCGCCTGAAATGGAAAAAGTCGTGACTTATATGTTTACTATATATTTTTCATAAACTGATGTGGGGAGTTGTAATTCGATGAAATCCATTATATAACTCAAAAAGTGAAGTTTGAACTTTTTATTAGTTATGACTTTTTGCATTTCAGTGGATGAAATATTTGGTGTTTACATTATTACTCACCTTCTTAATTTAGTCTCCAAAGCTACTACTTTAATCAAATTACAACGCAAGTGCCTATCAATGGCCTCTTAAGTACTTTAAAGCTTAGTTTTTATTTCGAAAATTCGTTTAATGTTAAAAACTTAAAAATCGTCACTAAACTATGCTGAACTAAACAATAAAAGTGAGAAAATGGAGTTCGAACATTTTTGATGATTCTTTTAATTTAACTTGTAGATGCGAGCTCAATAATTAGAATATGTTTTATGTATGGCACCTGGTTCATTAACACTTCATAAACGCTGGTGGTTTCCTAATTTTCAACAGCTCTCTGTCCACATCTAGCCCACCGTTTCAACACTTCTGCCATATATGTATGTATGTATATTCATCAGTCTTTCGGCAAATTACTGTCACTCTTCCCTCGACTATAGGGTCGCGCACCGCCCAGCATACGTTCCAATAGACTCTGTTTCGATTTTCGCTTCGACGCCAGCACTTCCTTGCACAGTTCGTGAAAGACTTCGGCCACCTGATCGACATGATCCGCCGCTGATACTTCGCTGAATTTACATTCAAAGTCTTTGGCTAGAATTTCACCCTCGTCGCGGCTCACCTGACGCAAATGCACCATATCGACTTTATTGGCCACCAGCTGAACGGGCGAATCGGATTGTATGTCAGATTTGGCGCGTCTTATATAATTGAAAGAGCAGCGATCGGTGATGGAGTAGACAAGTAGCAGGCCATCAGCCCATTGCAGTAATTCGGCGGCATTAGGGAATTCGTCATCGGCCTGCAGAGTAGTGGGTGGTGGTGGTGGTGATGATGGTTGTTTGGTTGTTCAGCAGGAACGCATAATGACACCACCAATGACACATTACAACAGCGTGATGCGTTGTTGTTGTTGTTGTTGTGCAGTGAAAGGTGACATCAGCCAAAGTGAATATGAAAGTAAAATAGAAAAATAAAAGTATAAATGAGTAAAGAAGGGAAAGGATAATACATAGTGCGCTTGGAGACAGTCGCACTGACACAGCTGCTAGACTGGGTGATTGGCACTCCTCTTTGCTAGCGGAAAATGGAAAATTGAGTTATTATTTCAACAACGAACTACTGACACACATTGCTGCAATGCGTGCACTCTCTCCGACTTTGGCACATAAAAAACTTTCTGTCGACTACACAGTTATCTACTTTTGCAGAAGGAGCCTCCGAATAGGCGCACATACATACATATGTCTGTATGTGTTTTTTTTTTGAGTTTGCAGAGTTCTGCTTCACATTTACAGTTGTCAACATGCAACAGGAGTGATTTCACCTATCACACACATACACACACACACTCGCATATCTATGCATACATGCAAGTGAGTGCGCAAACCATACACATTTGAATTCACTTAACACACAAACAATGTCCTTGCCATCCTTGCCGTCCTTGCTCTGGCGGCAGTCTGCCAACGCTTGTGTGCACATACATACATACATATTTACATATGTTTGTGTGTGTGAGCACGCATTGTCAGAATAATTCACTTACCTTGGGGCATGTGTCTAGTATTTCAAAAAGCACCGGCTCCCCATCCACCATCGCTTCGTGTTTGTATCGATTTTCTGCAATACAAATAAACATAAAAATGTTTTTGTAATTTAATATGTGTGTGAGTGCAGGAATGAAAAGCAGTACTATAAAATTTATGTAAGTGTAAACTAAATTTTTTCACCTTAAAGTGGAGGAGAATAGAGAATGAAAGCACGCAAACTTTAGAATAATGTCAAAGTGTGATAACATTAGTGTGAAACTTAGAAAATCTGGGTTGAATGCACAAAGGCAGGATACCGTGGAGTTTATGCACGATACTTATGGAGTTATGAATATTTCAAAACTAGTATTTCCCTTGATTCTTTGATGTTCTGGATGAAACCAATATTTAAAACAAGTTTTTTCGAAATCGAGTAACGTTTAAGATATCCGTGTACATTAGTATGAGCGTGTTTTTTTATTTCTAAGGAAATTTTAAGGAAATTGGAGTATGATTACTACTTTTTGCTGGAGAAGTTAAAATATCGGCTACTACCGACTAACATCTCAAATTATAATATCTGCAATCATAGAGATAATTCCTAAAACGTCGAGACTATGGAAGCTGTGGCGAAAAATCGGGACATTTCGAAAGCATCGAATACAGACATACAATTTTGTTTTTAGAATAAAGATAAGGAAAAGACATTTAGTTTGGGCTACTTTTCTTTGTTTAAAAAATATTTTTTTTTTTTTTTTTTAAATATAACCTACTATATCAAAAAAAAACATGTAAATCCAAACATTAGAACATTAATAAAAATTCGAAAAATTTTAAATAGGGAAAAGATATTTGGTTTGGGCTACTTTTCTTTGTTTAAAAAATGTTTATTACTTTTTTTATGAAAATATAACTTACTATCTAAAAAAAAAACATGTAAACCAAAATTTCGTAGAACATTTATAAAAATTCGACGAATTTTAAAAAATGTTGATCAAAATTTTAAATTTATTAATAAGATTTTATAGAATGGTTTATAGAATGCAGTTTTGTAGCCCACGTAATTTAAGTACAATAAAGTGCAAGGTTTAAGTAGCTTGGACTTACCGTTGAGTTTTGTCAATTTTTTGTTCTCGCATTTTCATCCATATGTTAAATATTTTTTTTTGTGTGTGGATAACATAAGCACCACCTTACCCAAAAAAATTTACCAAAAATCAACGGTAAGTCCTAGCTACTTAAAATTTACATACTCAGATTGTTTCTAAGAAATTTAACTAAAAACTCAAAATTTTGATGGTACTTTGTCGAATTTAGCTAGTTTTTATACAGCTTATTTCTTCATATCCATAAATTTGTTACGGGAATTAGTATTATTTTTTATAATTTCACTTAATTCAAATTAGAATCGTTTCATTAAAAAAAAACTTAACAAATAATTATAAAAACCTTAAAAAACTTTTTAACAAGAATGAAATACTGCAATATAGCTAGGGTACAAGTTTGACATAATAAAACATAACCAAAGATCATAGAAAATAAGGATGCTGGCTAAGTTTGTGGCTCCCCTATATTTTATATTCTTTGTGATAACGAAAGTGCTGTTACGTTTGTATGAAAAATTGTTTGTGGGCCAGAGTGCAGGGAAAATCTTATTAAATTAATAAAGAAAACATTGAAAATAGGGATTTAATCGGTACAGATATGAAAAATCGGGCCACTTATACGCCTCGATTTTAAAAAGTATTCAGCGGCACAATTTTCTCAAAATCGGTACTGTCCCGCCAAAATCGTGTCACCGTGTTTATGATGCCATCACTGATACAGAAATAGAATGATAAATAAACAAGGGACATCAAGCAAATGCTGGCGGTACTAGGGATGTTCCGATACAAGTAAATATGAGTATGTACTCGATACTTTTGTTTCGATACCAACTACTTTTTTTACTCGAATCGTTGTTTCGATACCTACTTGGTATCGAAAGAAAAGTACTTGTATCGAATCGATTTGAAAAAATGCCATATCCTGTCGATAATATTTTTTCTATGGAAAATAGTTGCTTCGTTTTCATAAAAAAAAAAAATATTTTAAACAATTACACCGCCAAATTCTAAAGTGTGGATATATTTTTAAAAAGTTAGTGATACCACAACAAAGTGTAAGCAATGTTTATAGCCGTAAAGTTTTGTGGGATCCTTTCAAAGGTTGAATTTTTTCTAAGTAATCGTATTACTTTAAGTGCTACTAAAGAAGAAATATATATATCGATACCTCAACTGCAAATATATTGAAAATATTTGAGATAGTGCGTTTTTGAACCGAATTCTGAAATAGGGTTTCTTGAAAAGTTTTCTGAGATAGGGCGTTTTCCAACTTTCTGCCGAGATAGGTCGATCTTCCACTCAGGTGCCGCAAAGATTTATGTCACAGAAAACGCCTGAAAATTACTTTCGCTTTGTTGCATTTAAATGGATGAAAAATTATCGAATAAGTAGGTATCGATACCTTTCGCTTGACTCATATAAGTGGTATCGAAATAGCTATTTAAGTAAACTCATTTGAGTAGGTATCGATACTTTGGTGGTATCGGAACGTCCCTAGGCGGTACTAAATAATACTTAGAAATTTATTTTCCTGGCTACACTGAGTTGGGAGAAAATCGGATTATGGAAGACCTTTTCACAGCAATTATAATGGCATGGGTTTAGATATTGGTCAACTCGTTTAAGCGCTCGGGGCCATGCGGCACATCTGCCTCTGCCTCCGCGTAATTGAGTTTCTAAAATTTAATTTTCTCTTTATTTTTCAAATTTACTTTAATTTTGGGATTTTATTGTTTTTTCAAAAAAAAAAAAAATTTTTTTTGGAATCTCATTTATTTTTATTATTATAAAGCTTTTAGATTTATTACCTAATGAATTTGTTTTGAATCAAACATTTCGAGATTTTAGAGTAAAATGAAAAGAAATTGTCTTTTCCTCTATATTTGTCTTTTTGTGACCTGCTCGAAGCCAGCTGACAAATTAATGACTTTTTTTTAGGCTAGAGACGTGAGACAGCTTACTGAATACCAAATACATAGTCTCAAAATCTATATTTACCATGAAAAGTCTCTATTAGTAACTGCTTAATGAATACCGACATACATCAACTGAGACAAAGTCGACTTAATTGAAAATTTTTGTAATCGCAGGACGGTGAGTGGAGGACAGCGCAGATTTTGAGGAAGGCAAACATAGGTACTCACAAGCAATAACGTTGATAGGGTGACTTAAGTGTATCTCCTCATAAAAAGCGATATTGAATAATGAATCCTCTCGCTAAATTGCAAATATAAATATAGTCCTTGTGGAGAGTAAAGTGATATGGTGGCTGAATGTGGGAGGGAGGGCTAAGAAGGCCTTTAAATGCCTTACACACTTGCAGGAAAACGCTCGGAAGGATATGGGACTTATCCCTTGATTAGCATATCTAGATATATACATATAGCAAGCATTGGACCAATAATGCCCTTTGGTGTCTTAGTATGGTGGCCGGCAGAAAAAAGGCAGCACAAATTCATCAAAGGACTGAAGGGTTTGAAAAAAATTGCAGAACTATATATCATAGAACTATGTATGCAAAAAATTCGAAGTTGCGAAAAATTCGGCGGAGAAATCTATATTGAGATTAAAGGTATCCAAACAGTAAACTCAACGGTAATTTGCCCACCGTAACTTAAGCGAACTAACCAGTTAATTAGACTGTGTCGTTCTTTAGACCAGTTTTAAAAAGAGGTCCTAAGTAAGAGCTGCTAAATTTTATCTTTTGCTTTTGCTTCAACACATTTTTAAGTCTCTGGACTACTTAAGTGTTTTCCAAGCCACAATATATGCTACAACTAAAGTAGCAAAGTAGCTCCAACTTCTCAAAACTCAGACGTAAATATTTTCACCGACAGCCAGGCAGACAAAATCGCTCTTGCGAGTTGCTATTTACTGCTGGATCCAAAAAAATTTAAGGGGGTAAGTGGGCTGATATGCTGGCAAAAATCCGGCCTAAATACATTTATCAGTGGTAAGGACGCCAGACAAATTACCCTGCCCACCTTCAGTTCATACACTTTGACATATTTCTGCTTCAAGAGTGTATGAACTGGAAAGTTTGGAGTCTAGTACACATATATATGTAGCTATCAATTTTCTTAGACGTCAATTAGACATGGCACTGGATATGGAGGGCTAAATTCCTGTGGTAAACGTTAACATCTCTGAAGACAGCCAAGATCAGGCATTGATCTTGCGAAAAGAGCAAACTATTATATACGAATGCTTCTACTGCCGTGAATTTTATGTGAAGTTCGAGCTTAGTGCTGATCGACTACACCGTGATCGGGGACTGCATTTCACTACTCTATTCAAAAAATGAACCTGAACTAAAGATCGATAACGATATGCATGTATGTATGTTTATTTGAAAATTCTCTTACTATGTTCTATGAACGACTTAATACTTAAATAAGCTATTATCCGTCATAATTTTACAGAAATGCCCTGAATACCAAACTCGATGACCTTGGTTGAATTCACCTGGGTTGTAATAAAATACATTTTCAGTTGTGGTTTATGACTTTTTTTGCTTTACTGCAGCGCTTTAAACTCCCATAATAAAAAAAAAAATAGAAAAATCTACAACTAAAAAATTGGTGTGATTAAATTTCTATAGAAAGCACGCAAGTGCGGTGTTTCGTTTCTTTTGTTTGTGTTATTTATACCCAAGTGTACTATGTTCGTTTTAATACATTGAAATATTCTATTGGTTTATTTTTTTTAGCCACACATACAGATTTACTTCGTCAAATATTTTTCCTGTCATTGTGAAGTAATTATTGAGTGTTTTTTTTCCATTTTCCAGTGCATTGTAATGGCACGAATTTATAGAAGTATTCTTTTACAAAAGTGGTAAATAAGTAAATGCTGCAATTAACTGGAATTTAGGTCAGGGTAGAGAAATATATATGAATTCGTTTTTGTAATACTTTTTTTTACAAACTCATATATTGATTACACATGCATGTACATATATGTAGGTAATTGCATGTATGTTAGCATGCAAGTCTCTCTGGAATTCTTTAATAGCTCTCTTAAAATTTATTTTCATAATTGTATTTTTTACATTGCTTGTGCTTTAATGAATGCTTGGCGCTTAGTTGTATTTAAAATCAATTTCTCTTGCTGATATTTCATGAAGATAGCGCAAATCTGATTCGACTCACAGCCCAGTAGAGTAAACAAATGATTTATCTATAAAAAAAAGAAGATAATTTGAAATGGGAAATATTCTGTATGGATCAGAATTTTTTATGAATTCCATTGATGTGCCTTATTTACGCATGGCTTTGTGTTTACTTCGTGGAATTCGTTTTTTTTTTTATAAATAATATAAATTAAGACTCGATATATTAAACAGAGCAAATTATTCCTCAAAACTGAAATATGTATAAGCATGCTGAAGGTGGAAATTTTTCTGTCGATGTATATTGAGAGAACAATTTGAATATTTGCTTATCCTGAAAGACCATTTGGCGTTCGGAGGCGGCATAAAATTGTAAGTCCCGCCACTTTTGTTAAGACATTAGGATGCAACACGCACATCAGAAATTGAAGGAGAACCATAGCCAAACAGTCAACAAAAATTTAGCCATGCGCCAAATATTTATTTATTTTTTTTTATGAATGTGTGCCGAAAAAAAATTAAAAAACGAAATTTTTGCTTTAATGTATTTGGAAATGCGCTTGTAACTTTTTATTTTATCGATCTGTGCTAATATGCTAAATGACCTTAAAAAAGGCGTAAGAGCGTAGGTACGCATTTTTTGCCTGATATTATTTTGAGCAGAAAACCAGTTTTCAATTTGTAAGCATTTTTTAAAAGAGATGCTTTTCTAATTTCTTCGTGTTTTACTTTTTGGAATAATATTCATGAATTCTTGGGATGCTTTCCATCACATAATCGGGTAACAAAATATTACCCGGTGAAATATGCAATGCAGGTGCTTCATGGCAAAAAGCGGCAGAAAATTGATCGATGCACGCTTGTCTCGAACGTCGTTAAAATACATTACGCGAAAATGTTACGGTGTTGATTCACATTTTTCTAATCTCTTTAGAAAATATATGTAAGTAAGGATGGATTCATTGAACAAGATAGTTAGTAGAACACAAAATGGTTTTATAAAAGACTTTTGCCTTTCGAAAGGCTGTGAGGAGTTGTAAGACCGCTGTTAGAATTGCCCTGTAAAATATATGTATATTTGTTAGGGTGCTTTTTTCGCGACTAATTTTCCCCGCTACTAGCTTGAAATTTTGTGGCAAATACCTTCTCGTTTTTTCCCTATCTCCTAAATAACAAGATCGACAGAAAAATGGAAATGACAAACTTGTAGGAAATTCACTTTCCTACAAAAAAGTTCAAGAACACCAAATCGCTAACATCGATATTTCTTGAGATAGTGTGGAATTTTCATGGGATATTGAATTTACTACAAGTTTTTAATTTAAATTTTTTCTGTGGCTCTTGTTATTTACGAGATAGGGGCAAAAAACGAGAATTTCATGAAAAAATTGGGTTTAGTGAACCGTACTACCTTGCTGGTAATATTAAAATTAAGGACTACAATTTTCAGAGAATTTTTTTGGGTATTTTTCACAAAAGTTCGAGCTTGGAGTGAAAAAAATAGTCGTGAAAAAAATCACACATTTATATTTCTTTTAAAAACAATAAAAACGAGTAAAAAAAATAAATTAAAAAAAAGCAAATTAAATGAAATTAAAGCAACAAAATCTAAACTTAAAAATTAGAAAAAAAAATATCAAAAAAGAAGAAATAAAATAAAATTAAAAACGTGATAAAAAACAAAAATTAAAAGAAAATTGAATTGAAAAAACAAAGAAAAAATCAAATAAAAAACTAAAACAAGATCCTTAAAATGAAATGTAATAAAAAAAATATATATTTTTTGAATGAATAAAATCTGAAAATTAAAGGATAATTAAATTCAAAAAGAAAAAAAATTCTTTACAAAATGGAAAAAAACAAAATAAGTTTCTAAAAATAAAACGAAATTAAAAAAATATATTTTTCTATTTTAAAAAGTAAAATCTAAAGTCAAAAGAAAAATGAACCAAAAAAGAAAAAATTTAATAAACAATTGAAATAAGTTCCGAAAAAATAAAATTAAATTAAAAAATATTATAATTTTTTTAAATTAATAAAATCTAAATATTAAAAGAAAACTAAATTGAGCAAGAAAAAAAATGAATGAAAAAAGAAACAAAAAAAATACATAAAAGTTTCTAAAAACTAAGGGAAATTAAGAAATGCATGAATATTTGTCTTTTAAAATAATAAAATCTAAAAGTTCAAAGAAAAAAATTCCCGCCCGAGAAATATTCACTTTAGAGATATGAATATACTTAAATCAGTACTCAAATATTTGTCTAGAATAAATTGGTATTATTAATTATGTTCGCCTATAATGAGATAGTATAACAAAACACAGAACTTTATTTCTGTGACAGAAGTGCTTTAAATTCGTTGCTTACCTGTTTGATGATCATATTCGCCAATATAACGCTTGGTTAGGAAACGCACAATCAGAGCTGAAAGGGAGGAAAGAAAGAAAATTATAAGCTGTTAAAACTCCATTAATTAGTGTTTGCTATCAATATGCAATAAATACTACGACATGATATATATTCCCCCAAATACCAAAAAAGAAAATCATGTGAATTTAATGTAAATTAAAAGAGCAATAAAACGCGCAAACGCCCACTAACTGTTCACCTGCCTGTGGGCGCAAAAAAAAAAATACAACCAAAGGGAGCAATTTTCCCTCAAAAATAACAAACAAAGGTGCCAGCGATGAATTCGGGTCAATGAGTGAGAATCACAAAAAAAAGGGAAATGTAACATTAACGAAACGAAAAGCAGCAAATTGAGTCCAGTAAACAAAAACGAAATGTGAATTTCACTGCTTGACTTCATTATAAAATCATGTATATACATATGTACATACATTGCTAAACGAAAAACTGTCAAACAAATGGAAAACAGCTTAAGCAGCCACCCACATAAACGCTGGAAGACTCGGCGCACAGTAGCATGAAAAAATATGCGTGCGCCCAGTAGGAATCGGCTGGAGTAATACAATTTGTTTTTACTAAGAATAAAGGGCACTCATCGTCTGAGAAAAGCTTTTGGTTTATTACATAAACTTGGTCACGAACTGGTCTGCTAGCTACTAATACTGGAAAGAGCTTTGGCCAAACTTCCCTCGATAGGTGGCGTTTCACTTGTGCTATTTGATAGCGTCGGGATCTTAGGACATAATATGGGGTCGTAGTCTGGCAGAATTCACCAAAAAAGCCAACTCTGGATAAGAAGCTAGAGCGCCCTCGAATGTAGGTGTCAGCGGAGCACTCCACACCACGCCTGGGCTATATTAGGCACTATGCTCAGTGTCGTACCCTTTTGACATTGCGGACTAAGTTGCCATGTTCACTCCACCATCAGACTAAGAAACTCTGGTTTTCCCTTCCACCTGGCTTACGAACACTCGGAAATTCTTGGAAACTGTGACTTCATACCGGAAGAAATGGATCGGTGCGTTCTAAGCTTACCTTCGAACGAATCCTTCTATACACATATCCTTTTAAGGGATAAACGGGAGAATTTCAGCTCCAGAAGAGAAGAGATCCAATAAGCATTTTCACGGGCGTATCGAAGCTAGACGTTAGAACTGTTGGCTGTTGGATTACCGATTAGAAGGATAAATATCGACTCTGATAGCGAACCGGAACTCAGAGCTCTGGGGTCGAGCATGATGCATTGGAAACTGATCGAGGAGTACCTGACATCTCTTTCAATCGCCTCGAATTAAATCTGAATCAAGTTTCTGCGACATAAAATTAAATTTCAGTTTTGCTGAATTAGCTAACCAGGGTACCCGTGTGGCCATCTCTCCCTACAGGTAGGTCATAGGAGTTTATGTGGCAACTTGGATAGATGAAATTTGATTCGAATCAGCAAATGCTGGAGAAAACCCCGACATGAAAAGTTGCAAAATCTTTCTGGCTTAGTTGCGACTTCTGCACCAACTCTCGATTCTGATTGGTGTACTGTTAGGAGACTGTTCTTTAAGAAAACATGCGTTGCGGCTTAATATCGTCACGGACCTCTACTGCCACAGCTATTGGAAGAACGATGAATTGGAATTATTACTCTCAGCTGTGCGGTTTTTGCAGGACTAAGGTTTAAACGTCTCCCGAGAAACTCTCTGGAGTGTACATGAGCTGTCTACGGAGCTTTTTTTTTTGACCACCTAGCGCTTTTCCTAACTTCACATGGATTACCTTCAATTACCGCTCCAGGAACAATCTACAATGTGGTAATAGAATTTACAACACATTAAATATCTGAATGAGCCTCTCGAGTTATGTAAAAAAAGAAGAAGTAGTAATATACATTTTTTTAAATAGGTGGCAACCCGCTTCAAAAATATTTTCGGCCGTAGACTTTCATAAACCCCTTTAGTTTGTTACCCACATTGCAAAATTTAATATATATTACCAATTAAATCAAACTAAAATTTTCAAACAGGTGGCAACCTTCCACAAAAATATTTTCGTCTGTAAGCCTTTTTAAAGCTATTTATTTTGATAGCCATATGGCAATATTTACTTTATCGTATCAATTAACTTAAACTGAAATTTTCAAACAGGTGGCAGCTCCCTAAATATTTTTTTTTTTAAATATTTTAAGTTCGACCTCTAGCAATACATCAGTGAAAATTACATTCAATTTCATGCATCAGTTTTTGTATAATGCGCGTATATACATACAGACAGACAGGCAGACGGACAAATTTAAAAAAAAAATTTGATTTGGCTTCTGTTGCTCTAATACCCCCAAATAAATTTTTCTTTAATATTTATAATGCGCAGACATCATACAGCCAAAAACTTGCTAGAGAAGCACATTTTGAAAGCTTTGCAATTTTTTTTCCTATTGGGTATGCATACGTTTGGGTGTGTTTACGTAAAAGCGAAAGCCTTTCTTTCATTTCTGACAAACAGCTGCTATTGTTCAGCCAGCAGCGACGCCAGCTACAACGAGGTTGTTAAACTCGCAACCTAAAAAAGGACTTCCGTTTTCAATTTATGCAGCACAGCCAGGGGAGAAACGCTACAGGCGAATTGCGCACAAACATACATAAGTGCATGCAAATTAATTTCACCCACATACATACATACATACATACATACATAAGAACGATCTAATATGCTTGCTGTCCGTTACAAAGTGTTACTGCCGGTGAATTGCACCTTAATGTTGCGTGTTTGGCTCACACAAAAGACGGACGGACATATTTAGTACAACATACTCTGACATACAGCCAGACGAGAGCAGCAAAGCCAGCAGCAGTACGCTTGTGTTGCATATTACAGGGCGCTTGAACTTACATTTGCACGCAAATTTCCTGCGATGTAAGTTTATAAGCTCGAATAGCAAACACATAACAGAGAGATAGTTGCATGGCCAAGTAGCATAAAGGTAACACAAAATCAACATGGCAACCAGAGGCAGAAGCAAAAGCAAAAACAAAAGTGGATGTAGGGGAAAAAGTGGACTACCAAAGAACCATAGAAAGGTAGTGTAACATGGAAATTTGTACAGGTTTTTGCAATGTAACGCTTTGCTTGCGGCCATGCCACGTAGCGGCGCGGAGTGTGTACTTACACTTCGGCAGTTCATGCAATTTTGCATGTATTGGTGCTTTTATGCAAATGACATTTTGTCCACTTGATTTGAGTAGCACACCCCACCCACATCAGCTTACAGCGACAAGCAATGACGAACGCCTGCTGGCAAAATTTGTTTGAATGGGTAAAGCGGACTACCTACATACATACACACACATGAGGGGTGGGGAGGGTGATAAAGAGTTTGTACTAAGTAAACGCAATTTGAATGAGGCAAACTACATATTTTGTGTGAAATTGAGAAAATTTGCAGTTGTGCGCACCAAGAGTAGCAGAAATACTGTAAACATTTTCTTCCATTGCCCGTTATTTAGGCTAATTGTGGTTTCATGAGGAAATACTTACATACATACATACATACATATAATGCAACAGGGAAATGAAATGCATTTGCAATTGTTGTTAGAATAAAATCAAAGAATTTGTGGCACGAACATGTTTACAATGGACAGGATG
>NW_016164578.1:18710-30920 GCF_001687245.7 Rhagoletis zephyria | reverse complement strand
AAATTAAATATAAAATTGTTGGAATTACAACTTTTTTTTCTGTGTGTATGCATGTGTATGTACATATTTATTACTTTATACACATTTTATTTTATGCTAAAGATTTTGGGCAATTTAGCTCCAGCAGTTACTGAGATATAAGNAAATATAAAATTGTTGGAATTACAACTTTTTTTTCTGTGTGTATGCATGTGTATGTACATATTTATTACTTTATACACATTTTATTTTATGCTAAAGATTTTGGGCAATTTAGCTCCAGCAGTTACTGAGATATAAGTAGCAGTTTTTGCATGTTTCAAAAATACCGGATTTCACTAATTTTCAATACCAACCTACATACCTTGGACTAAGAGAAATCTGACCGAAAGACAAAGAAAAAGCGGTCGAAAAAATTATAGCTGCACCACATTATGACAAGTTTTAACATATTGTATATTTTTGTTATTCAATTTTTTTTTTTTAATTTTTTATAAAAATATAGTTCTTTCTTTAATAAGTGTAAGTTTCAAACTTTATGCAATAAAAGTGCTGTATAGTGGAAAATATTCAATTCAAATTTGTGCCCATAATAAAATGAAGCATTTTTGCACGTATGGCGTTTTGCACGTCACGGATGCTTTTTCATAATTAAGACAAAAAAAAATTTATTTCCATGTTGCCTACAATGAAATTCGAACCCTGAAATCAACAAATTGTGGCACTCAGCTACGCACAGACATGTAAACATGCTTTATTTTCCCCCCCCCAGAGCATACTCAGATACGTGCGTGCTAAATTTTGGTATAAAATTATTATTTTCAAATAGGAACATTTTTAAACAAGCTGCTTAGCGTCCACCAACGCTAAGAATCGCCAACTTGGGAAAACTGAGAAATAACTTTTCTATATACTACAATCCAGACTTTCAGAAAAACTTGGTTCGATTCCCCAGAAAAAAAAAAACTGAAAATGTCGTACAGGGTAATTAATCATTTCGCAGCTATCATTGACTCCATGTTCGCTACGATCAGCAAACAAAAAATTTACGCGTTGTCCCACAAATTACTCCATGGTTTGGAAATAAAGTCGAAAAGGTAGCGCACAAACAAATTGAGACAGAAAATATTAGTGTGTTCGTTGGCGCCGGATGCTTGGACACCTGCTGGCCGCTCGACGCATCCTTTTAGCCTTTAAAAACAATCCGTTGTTCAAGCATACATATGTATGTATGTACAAACAAAAGTGGCAGTTCCTGCATGAATACGATTGCTCATTAGGGTGGTCCAAAATGCATGAGAAAAAGTAAAGTCGCAATTTTTATGCTCTCACCCCCTAGGATTGTTCTATACCGAAAAATAATATAGCCCCATTTTTTATTTTGAAATCAAAAAATATTCAGAGGTGACTCAATGCGCTCAAAGGTTTCCATGTCTGTATTTTATATGAGGAAAAAACCACTTTTCGTAGAAATGATATAGAATTCTTGAAAATCCATAATTTTCGATCGGAAAACTCGACCTAATTATTTATTTAACCATTTTTTTAAAGTAACTATATTTTATAGGTCCGCCAAAACTCCCAGAAAATTCCAGAAAATGCAATGGGGATAATTAAAAAATCTCTAGTAATAAAAAATGGTTAAATAAATAATTGGACATCGCTATTGTCAGTCCCCTGAAGACAAGCAGAGTTTTCTGATCGAAAAATATTGATTTCCAAGAATTCCATACCATTTCTACGAAAAGTTTTTTTTCATATAAAATACATGGCAAAACATGAGCGCTTTGAGGAACCTCTAAATATTTTTTGATTTTAAAATAAAAATAGGGGTATATTTTTCGATATAGGGGGTGAGAGCATTAAAATTCCGACTTTACTTATTTTGCACCACCCTATTGTTCATACGTCCAGGAACTATGTAGTTTTTTTGCAACATATTACCACTGCTTCATTTATTGGTAGAATATATGTAGCCGTGCATATGTAAATATTTGTTCTGGTTTTTCCAAAAAAACACACAATTGTCATGCGTACTACCTATGTTTTCCCATAGAGGGGTCGTCCCTCGGCAGGAAATTCAAAATCTTCGAGGGAAAATCTCTCATGAAAAAGCTTCTTATAAAAATCCAACTATCACGCGGCGGTGAATTATAGGTCCTTCCATTTGTGCATCTACGTCACGACGCACGTCACAAATTAGAGTACTTAGAAGCTCTACACAAATAATTCAAAAAAAAAAAATTAGTTGGAAAAGTTTACTTTAACCATTTTCACTCTAAAGCTGCATGAATATAGGTACATATATTTCTATATTTTTTTATGCAGACGAATGTTTCCATCAATGCGTCTTTCGCTTTCCGGCCTGGAGGATGACTCTAACTACTGTGTTTTGTTGGAGATGGTTCCGATCGGCGATTGTCGCTACAAGTTTTCTGGATCTCAATGGATGCCTGCTGGCGGCGCGGAGCCTCAGAGTCCTCAACGGATGTATTTGCACCCAGATAGTCCTGCATCTGGGGCTCACTGGCAAGCGCAACCTATTCTATTTAACAAAGTGAAACTTACCAACAACACCCTGGACAGTAACGGTCATGTAAGTATGTTTTCTTACTATCATTTCTCATAATTATTTACGTCTTTACGTCTATCCATAAACCTCCTACATATTGTCGTTTAAAGCGCACAACCTCGCAGCTGACATTTGCATGGGCGTACGTAGGTGCCTTTAAACGGCGTTGTCTATTTATTCATAACTATAGTTCACCCAAACGACTTCACCAGGGCGACGTCGTAACGGCTTCACCAAAGCGACGTCGTTTCGAGTTCACCAAAACGACTTCGCCAGAGCGACGTGTCTTCGCCCTGTGGCAAATTGGGTATGTACAGTGGGATCCCAATAATTCGAAATCGCAAGGGACCAGTCACATTTTAGGAATTGATGAGGTAATCTTTTTTTCATTATTTATGTTGCTTGAAAAAGTATGTCATCGTTGCCGTAAATTTTCTTGAAAAATTAAATGTACCAGAAGAAAATTTATTTTTCATTTCTTGGGTGTAATTTTATATGAATTTTTCATTTTTCTTAAGTACTGTATTCTATGCATCTAAACTCTACTGACCAGGAAAAAATACTCACGGAAAATTTCAAACAAAAAAGTTAACATTATAGCCCATCCCATTTCACCCAAAGGCTTAGCTGCAGTTAGGTGCTCAGATAAGTTCCAAGAATTTCAACATGGGGTGATCGGAAAAGTTAATTTTTTCTTTTTGTTCGCTTGTACTTAATATGAACTACTTCCCCCTTCAAGTTGTAATCTTCTTTTTCCAATAGGCATAAACTACAGTTAAGAACTGGTGGAAGCGAACTATTAGATAAACGTACAACTGCACAGCAAATTTCTTGGCGCTAAGAATTACAAAAGGGTTGTCACAACAAATTACGATTTATAAGAAATGAATATCCATTGTCAAAAAAATACGAATTAACCCGGGAAATTTGCGAGTTAACGTAACTTTTTCAAGAGACCAACATATTATTAAGAATTATACAGATTTTCGAATAAACAGGGTACGAATTATCGCGATTCCACTGTACATTCAATATTTATATACATACATATTTAAGTATTTAGGATATCTGCATCCTTTGAGACGTAACAATTATTAATAATAATAATATTAATAAAATAATAATAAAATAATAATAATTTATTATACACATGTATGTATTAGAGTTCAAAAACGTACATATGTACGTACATACCCAGCAGCGAATGGAATGCGTTCCGCATCGATGCCTCACCTATGTTAAGTAATGGCATTTGATTCCGCTTTCGAAGTATACATTACATTTAACATTGCGTGACATTGGCGGTAATCGATGAAAGTAATTCGAAAAACATTGATTTAGTAAGTATTTCATACATTGAAATTGATTACATTTGAGAAGCAGTTCAGGCATATTGTAATGCGATTGCATTACTTTGGTGTCGACTCTGTAGTTGGTGGCGTTCTCAGCATTTTCGCTGCTGGGTACATATGTACATACATATGTATATGTATAGTAAGAATACATATTTGTTTGCACATATGTATGTACATAAGTATGTAAGTATTGTAGGTATGTCCTTAAAAGTACATATGTATGTGCTTGGTATCACAGCTTAGAATCCATTGGCAAATGCATACAATCATAGGTACATTCATATATACATATGTACGTACATATTTGTATACTTTCTATTTACAGATTGTTTTGGCCAGCATGCACAAGTATCAACCACGCATACATGTGATACGAACTGCAGACTTAACTCAAATACCTTGGGCGCCACAACAGGCATTTATATTTCCGGAAACCGAGTTTGTAGCAGTTACGGCATATCAGGTTAGTCACAATACATACATATGCTGGCAGCCGCTATAAATGTATGTATGTATATATCGGGGCACTCTTTAGGTTTCGCGATTTTTGGAATTATGTATTTCGGGACATTACCTATTTTCATACAAAAAGTGGAGTTCACCGTCAGGTTACTAAGCAACATAATTCTGCGATTAGCTATTTATTATGCATACATAAATTTTCTTCGTAGAAATTAGTTTTTCAATTTGGTCCTGCTCTAAAGAATGCTACAGTGTCGTAGCTAGGGCTCGGAACCTCAAGCACTCAAAATTCAAAAATAAGCGCTTTAAATTAGTCAAATATACAATAAAAAAGATTTTCGTAGCATTTTATTGGCGGTAAAAAAAATAGATAACACACGAAAGAATCGATATACATACTCACGAAACTATGGACCAAATATAGTAAAACTGCGTTTTTAGTTCTTCACTCTGACGCACAGTGCTTCGCTGCCATATGAAATGTGGGCAAAAATAGAATTATGGACGGATTTAAATAAATGAAAAAATTCGCTTCTTAGGACGCTAAATTCAAAAATGCAATTTGTTTTTTTTTTTTTTGGTGCCATTCATACTTTCACTGTAACTGCAGTTTGAAGTTGAAAATTTGGGTTCTTGTGGCATTTACACAGGTAGATACTTACATATAGTTCGTTCTATTTTCAAAAGTGAGGTGCCAAATGACAGGGCTTGGCATGTAGATGTGCAATAAAGTTTTATTTTTTGAAACGGGTTGCCACCTGTTACTAATTTTATTAAAATTATTTAATAAGTTAAATGAACTAGATATTGCAATATGGGTATGAATTGAAATAGTTTTGAAAATGCTTTACTTTAAAACGACACGTAGAAGGGTTGCCACATGTTCAAAAAATCAAAAAATCAAATCATGTTTATCAATATGAGTATCAGACAAATGAAAAAATTGTACATAAATATTTAACGACAAATAAGTGAAGAGTAAAAAGATTCCTGAGTTAATTTAAGAGTCTAGTAATTTAAAAGAAATTTAATCAGAACAAATCACTGATTGGCAATGTATGTATTTGTAATAAAACAACAAATGCGATGTCGTAAGCCTTTGGTTTGACACAATTATTCTTTTAGTTTAACTACATTTGACTTGTTTTACAAAGAGGTGGCAACCCTCTTCGTAGTATTTGCAAGCTAAAACCGCCTTAAATCTCTTTCGTCTGACTCCCATATGGTGATACCTATCTATTTAAATAACCTAAGCCCTTTAGTTCCAATGGAATCTGATTTCTTAACAGGTGGCAACCCTCTACATGTAGTTAAGAATTTAACCCTTTTCATACACATTTCGATTGATACTCATCTATTAATAATTCATTTAACTTATTAAAAAATTTTAATTTAATTTTTTTAAGAGGTGGCAACTCTTTAAAAAAAATAAACCTCTACTGTCTACAGGTCAAGCTTTTTAATCTGACACTTCATTTTTGAATATAGAACGAATCGTGCAGATCTGATGGCAGATCTGATGGCACTACTTCAAAAAATGCAAAAAATTAGCAGGTTTTTATTTCTTCTTTCGAAAGCTAAAACCCCGTTCCATTTAATAAAATAATAAAAAATAACATATTTTTACATATATTTTTATATTCATAAATAAAATTGTTTTCCAGGAATACCGCAGGAACGCCCTGAGTTTAATTTTATCCCAAAATTTTGAATCCTGTAGCTCTCTACTATCTATGGTGTTATAAAAGCTTAAAACACGTAGATACTATTTAAAAAAAAATAATCAAAAATAACATATTTTTACATATGTTTTTATTCATTCCATTAAAGTTTACCATTTTTTGAAATTTTTCTGGAATACCGCAGGGACACCCTGTGTGTGATTTTTTCAAAGAACTTTGAAATTTTAAAGGTATGCTAAATTCAAATTTTTTTTTTTAAATCAATGCAATGTAGAATAACAATATGGGAACCAAATGAGAGAGACAATTCTGTATAATTTAAAAATAATAAAGTTTTTTGGTTTAAAAGGACGAATAGGAATTGAAAATGCGATTTTAATAAATTTTATCTTTTTAAGTTAATAAAGTTTGCAGGACGAAATTCGATGATGAGGTCGTGCGTATATTAGTCCTCAAGCAATAATAACAAAAAAAATATATATATTGCAAATTTTAAGGATATTTAAGGACAAATTTTGTAAAGGACATTTTCCATACACATTCGTCCTTATGCACCAAAAAATTTATTCTGTATAATTCTACAGGATTTTTTCTATACATTGCACGGAAATTTTTAAATTATTTTTTGATATTTTTAAAATTTCAAAATCCTTCTAAAAAAAGTCCTGACGCCGGAGAGAAAAACTAAGCACGCAGTTTTACTATAATTTACCTATAGTTTCGCGAATATATTAATTTTTTTGTGTGTAAATTTGCTGTAAATCAGGCAGTCCTTTTACAATCTTGTGTAAATAGAAACATTTAAAGTAAACAAGTAATTTTTAGCAAAAAAAAAAAACCGACTTAAAAAAATATATATATATCTATATATTTCATGATCCAATAATCGGATCTAAACCAAATTAGTATGGGACCACCTCTGAGACACTACCTTTCCGTTGCAAAAAGAATTATTGAAATCGGTTGAATCGTGGTGCAAAGTTATGCGGTAACATACATAAAAAAAAATAAAAAAAATAAAAAATATTCCGACGAACTGATAACCTCCTCCTTTTTTGGAAGTCGGTTAAAACATAGTTTGAGAATGTTTGCCATTTTAATTCCAGAGCTCGTGCAACCTAAATCCATTTGGCGACTTTAATGAATTTCTTACGTCATACAGAGGGAGGCAGCACTCTAAAACATTCTACAGGAATGGCTTGCAGAGTGTCTTTAGCCTCATCCTTGCGAGGACTGGATACTCGCACAGGAAGTTTTCGACGGGCCAGTGCCCTGTGCATACGGCAGTAAGTTTGTAGGTGTCTTCTTTGCTCATTCCTAAGAGAGCTTTGGATTTAAGTGGGTCGTAGGACACCCAGAACTGCCGGGTAATCCATTACGATCCTGTACCTCTGTTTGGCCTTCGAGTGATAAATTTCGGTGGCGGTGGCGAAAGTGCACAACTTCGAACTTGCACCTAATTATACTGAAATTAAATTGGCTATAAAAATGCATACCCTAAATTTTTCTAAAAATCTGATTAAAACATTAAAATTTTTATAGCAAATTTTCAAAAAATTTCTTCCTGAAAGCATTGATTTAGAAACGCTCGTAATTTTGCCGACTGTGAATGTATGCATTTTCAATATGTAAGTAGATATGTTTGTAGATACATATACATGCATACGTACATATGTACACCACAAAACGCCGGGCCCACTCAAAAGGGGCACACAAATTTACATTGGTCGTCTGAACAAATTAGCATGGAACGCCTATTATTGACCCGAAAATTGCAACCGATTCCAGCAAGTTCACGTCGAGTTTTTGTGCCAGTTAAGTAGATACATGTCTGAATGGATAATTTGAGCGCTTGCTGTGTTTTTGTTTTCCTCACTCAGGGCGCCAGTCTGAACATTTCTAATTAACCAAATCAATGTCCATTCTCTGACAGCGTTAAAATTACCAAAACTGTTATGTCATGGCTATGGCCTGACTCCTGATGGCTTGCCTCATACATACATATGTATGTGTGTGTGTGTGTGGGTATATGTGTGAACATTAAAATTTGTATTAACATACAGTTACAAACTACTATTTCAAGCGTATAGGTATATAAAGTATTAGGCCACGAATAACCAAAAGAAAAAAATAAAACCTGTAGTATTCCTATATATAGGAAGAATGAACGGCCTCAAAACTATCTCCCGACGTTGCCAGCTCGCACAGCATTTAGCTGCTGAAATTTAATGTACATATGTATCTACTATGTATATGTATTTAGGTATGTAGATACGCCACCTGACGCGTATTGAACAAAATCGTAAATTGTATTGTGTACATATATCTACACATACATGTGTACAATTATAACCTTATATGCATACAAATACATTTTGTAAATTCGCAGTTCTAATCTTTGCACTTTGCATTTCACAGAATGATCGCATCACCAAATTGAAGATCGACAACAACCCGTTCGCGAAAGGGTTCCGCGAAACAGGCCAATCGCGAAGTAAACGCAAAATGTCTTCATCGCCTTCCGATGAGGACTCAGAACAACAACATCAACCGCAATGCCATCAACAACCTGGGCGCCACCACGGAGCAAGACAACTACAATCGCAGTCACAAAGTCATTCCCACAGTCAGCGTAGTGTTGTTCTGTCGCCGACAATGTCAACAACGTTGGCAGTGACCAGCGAGTCGGGATCATCAATTTGTTCCGATAAGGCGGCGCATCCCAACAGCGACCACATCGCCTATGTAGACGTTGACATTGTGGCGAATGCCGATACAGATGACGATGGACCGCAAATTAAGCGCCTGAGATCAAATGAGTCCGCCGGGTCGATAGCATCGACACCGCTGGAGGAGATGATCGTTAATGCGCATGCGGGCAGCGAACGCGCGTCTCATTTGTTTGTGGCTGAAGAAACGAGTTTGCAACCGTCCTTATTTGAATGGTCGTCGCAGCTACCACAGCCGACGACTGCTGGTGGTGGTGTTGTCTTCGCCAACGGTGGCCACACGTCATTCATGCAACATTTACAGCAAAACATGCAATCAATGCTGCGACCAACGCTTGTCGACTTGGCTTGTACCTATTTCGGCCGATCGCAGCCCATTTATGCACAATACGGGCACCCAGCAAACGCTGCCGCCGAAGATCAAACAATGCCCGCTGCAATGCCATCAGCTCCTGAGCAATTTTCATCATGTCCCCCGCTTGTCGATTCATCGACCACTGTATATGCTGCCGAAATTCCCCCTCATTCGCTTGGCGTCGAAACTGAGGAGCCGCCGCCGCCGCGAGCCATTGATAGCGAAGAGGGGAAATCAAATTCTGCAGTGGAAGCTAATGTGACACAGATGTTCCAACTGGAGAGCATAATAAGCCATTCGCCACCCAAACGGAAAGGATTTAGCATTTCGGCGATTTTAGGAGGTGGCAGCTAGCGCAACCAGCCAACGTTCTCGAACGTTATCAGTTCTTCGACGCTAAATATTTAAAATACTTCTTGCATACTTCTATATGAATCTATTAGCTTTGTATTTATGTAGAGTTAGTCTTAGCTTATACACCTAATGTATATACATACATATGTACGAGTGTGTCTATGGTGTCTCATATCGCCTTAACTTAAACTTAAACAGGGGTATTCTTCGCGTCTGGCAAAGCCCTTGCACGGTTCACAGATTGCACGGATTGTACGGTAAAACCGGTTTTCGTATGGGCACAGCTTTGCAAACCGTGCAATCCGTGCACCGTGCAAGGCCTTTGCAAGACCCATAGAATGCCCCTAATATGTACAATAATTGCAGACGTAAAAGGGAAGTCGGGGATGCTGTTTTTATACCTACACCAAAGACACGTATACATACATAGATGTATTACTTTAGGGTGTTGGTTATTTACCGCGTTTCTTGTTTTTTGTGAGTTAACCCTAGATTTGGAGATTATCTACATTTTAAATTTAAGTATTAAACTAAAATAACTACACTGAGAAAAAAAACGCGTTGTAAGAATAAAAATTTTTTTATCTGATTACCGTTTAAAAATGTTCGTTTTTAAATCAATTGAAAAGCGTTAACAAAATGGATTTTTTCATTATACATACACTACGTATAATGCAAATATTCGAATCAAATATGCCCGTATTAAAATGAAGCATTTTCACGCGTCTCGGCAACCGTGACCCGAGGCCAACTTGACTAAATTAGTTTGGTCTATAGTGTGCATAGGCTCTTGTTGGAAACAAATATTATATACTGTTCATCCCAAATGACCTAGGATATAATTTTTAAACTATTTAAGGGTTTCCCTTAAACTGGAAAAAGCCTTGAAAACTTCGAAAAAACTCAAAACTGTCATTGGGAGGTCAATATTTGTATGAAATAAAAAAAAAACACTTTGTTCGATAAAGAAAATCTGATTTATTCGATAATGTAAAAATCAAGATTTAAAAAAAAAAAACAGTTGAAACTTTTATACGCCGAATAAATCGCAGCCTCAATTACAGTAGGGGATGCAAATATCGCACACCTAGATCTAAAGTGAGTTAACTCAAAATTCAGAGAGGGAAATATAACGGATTGTGGATTGTACAACGCAGTTAACAAAAAAAAAACAACAGGTACCTATACTAGTAGTGGTTTAGTTAATGTACATGTATATATATATAATCATGAAGAAAAAATATTCGCATTAATTGGATGTGAGTCCTATGAATTGATTTATGCAAAAAAAAAAATCGTTAGACATTTTTTTTTTTAATCGTTAGACATTTTTTTTTTTAGTTGATCGCACTTTAGATTTAGGTGTGCGAAATGTAAACTGACTGTCGCGTGGATCTAATTGTATCTATGTATATGTACATTCATGAATGGCAATATGTACATGCATAAAAACATACATACATATCTACTAACGAAGAAAAATACATACTTCAAATACAAATACAAATATCGATTACAAACGCAATGCCTCATAATTTATGAGTAAGTGCTCACGTCACGTCATGTCGACAAGTTCAACATCATCATTAGCATCATCATAATGTATGTATGTATGTATGTACTATTTGTGTAGAAAGCAATTTTTTGTACCATGAAATGAGGTAACAACCCCCCGATAATATCATCCCCAGACAGAAGTCAGCAATCAGCCATCTTTATCTGCCGATCCTCTAAGCCTCCTCCTGCGTTTTAAGAATAAGTATCTCAAGGGGCAAATAAGGCAGAGGCAGTAGTAATCAATTAAACCAAAGTACTATTATGAAATTTAAGTGAGTGCCACCACCCAGGATATGTCTATATACACACACGTCCATATGTACATATGTATGTGCACACACACACACACAGAAGCATGCAGAGATCTCGGATAAGTTATTTATATGAAAAGAAAATTGTTGGTGAAAAGTAAATTAGCCGTTTTGTGTGCCGGTCCGGTCCAGACGGAGGCAGGAAGCCAGCGGTGCCCCAAACCAAGTTTACGATGACATGCAGAACCGCCCTTTTCGTTCGTCGCTAAGGAAACAAAGTGAAGCACATAAATATGTATGTATGTAGTAGATACGCACAATTTATATAGGGAAATAAGAAAATAAATACGCAACATGTTGCGACGCCAGAACAAACCACAGCGATGGCGACGTAAAATGAGTTGTAGGTGGACCAAGAGAAACAAACACTAAGTGAATAGGCACCGTTGAAAAGGGAAAGAAAACAAACAACTACAACTCAGTTGATAATGCATGAAATTGGCCGCCGGTCCGATCGGCAGCAGCGCTCACCTCGCATCCAATTGCATTACACTGTCGCTGGCACAGTTACAGCCGCAGTCGGTGTGGCCGTCGTCGTCGTCGCCGTCGCCGCCATAGCAGATGCCACCGCCAAGAAGGCAACAGCAGATGTTGATGTATTTGTTGTTGTATTTGCGGTGGTAACCACCAACAAAATAATGCCGGCAATTGACAGTTGAAGATGTCAAATGCAACACGGCGTTGGTGTGGCATTTACCGCATTTGTTATTGCTGCTGTCACTTGGCGGCTGTTGTTGCCTGCCGGTGCTTGCTTGTTTATTTTATTTTATAGCCTTGTAACATTTCTTACATTAATTGTAGATACCAATTTACTATCGAACTCTCTTAGATGTACGTATGTATGTATGTACGAG
>NW_016164578.1:16024-18685 GCF_001687245.7 Rhagoletis zephyria | reverse complement strand
GGGTGATTTTTTTGAGGTTAGGATTTTCATGCATTAGTATTTGACAGATCACGTGGGATTTCAGACATGGTGTCAAAGAGAAAGATGCTCAGTATGCTTTGACATTTCATCATGAATAGACTTACTAACGAGCAACGCTTGCAAATCATTGAATTTTATTACCAAAATCAGTGTTCGGTTCGCTTTACGTCCGATTTATGGTCTACATAATCGACCAAGTGAGCAAACAATTAATGCGATTGTGACCAAGTTTCGCACTCAGTTTACTTTATTGGACATTAAACCAACCACACGAATGCGTACAGTGCGTACAGAAGAGAATATTGCGTCTGTTTCTGAGAGTGTTGCTGAAGACCGTGAAATGTCGATTCGTCGCCGTTCGCAGCAATTGGGTTTGCGAAACACATTTCGAACCGAACACTGATTTTGGTAATAAAATTCAATGATTTGCAAGCGTTGCTCGTTAGTAAGTCTATTCATGATGAAATGTCAAAGCATACTGAGCATCTTTCTCTTTGACACCATGTCTGAAATCCCACGTGATCTGTCAAATACTAATGCATGAAAATCCTAACCTCAAAAAAATCACCCGTTACATATGTATGTACATATATACGAACGTACTTGTAAAAATTATTTTTAAGTCAAATCTGTGCACGTTCGATTTACACCTTATAACAAACTACGAATAACTGTTATTTTTGATCGAAAAAAAAAATAAAAATCATAATATAATGATTAAAGATGATCAAAAAAATAAAAATCACATAATAACGATTAAAAATGATCGAAAAAATTCAAATCATAAAATAATAAAATCATACAATAACGATTACGGTTCCTTGCTAAAATGTTTTTTTTTTCATTTACGATACCTTGCGCATGCGTTTAGAATGATACGTAACTTGGCAAATCGGCGAATATTTAGTCTTCATAGAAGCAGAGGATACTGGCTTTAACAATGTGTCGATTACCACACTTTTTCCTAATGACCACATTTTTTACAACAAATGTTTTGCTCTCCAGAAAAGTATCCATTCTCACATTCGATAGTTTGACATGGTAGCGACGATATGTACATTCGATAATTTTGATTGTGAAAATTTAACTCCTTTTATATGTATGTATGTATGTATGTATGTATATGTAGCATATACATATGTACATATACAAGAGTATCCATAGATACATACATACATACACACATAAGTATTTCCGCCTTTAAATTAAATTCAGTGCACACCGCATACTGGATAATAGAAAATCCTGTTTGTTTTGTATTCGAAGTAAACAAAGACTCAGAAGATCCTAAACAAATCGTGTGCTTTGTCTGCAGCTTTATGCACCCGCGACGCTAGGTGACTACAATGCCGTTTTACCTTCTATACAATCACAAGAGTACTTACATATGTACATGCGTATGTATGTATGTTGTATGTATGTACTGACACTGTACACACTTTTGTAAGCAAAGAAAGGCTCACAAGTGGTTTCATTATGAACGCCTTAGTGATGAAAAGGGATTTACTTACATATGGATGTACACACACATACACAAATACACATACATATGTGCGTACACATGTGGTCATATGATCCTCTAATTGTTACTATTGTTCACGCGTAGTGCCCCGAAAAGTAACACGCGCAGTAATTGCCAACCCAATTGTTGCCTTATTACAATAAATTACAGTTTTGCATAGCCTACTCATAAATAAAAATTTGGTCAAATGCCACGCACCTACACACACACACACATCTGTAGACCTCGAGAACTATGGGCCGCCACTTGAGTTTCCTTGCTAATACCTCTCAACATTACAATGTCCTCAACATTCACTACAATGAATTCCTCGGTTTAACAATTCTCCATTTGACAATATGTATGAGACTTTTCTGCATTAGTTTGTGCATTATACTAACCTACCTATGTACATACATACATACTAGAGGTATACGCCGCCGAGCCACGCCGCCGCCGCCGCCGTTTTTTGTCATTCCTCACGCGCCGCCGCCGAGTTACGAAAATATCGGCGCGGCGGCGGCGGCGGCGGCGTTCGGCGCCTAAGGAATTTTGTACAAAATTTTCATGATGTATGTACATTGAATACATCGTTTGAAGGAACTAAATATTACTTGTATAAAAACACAATTTTACGAAATGAAAATTACATTTTTAAATTAGTTTTTTATACCCGAGCGCACTTGTGCACAAGGGTATATTAATTTTGTTCACATAACGGTTGTTTGTAACAGCCAAAACGAATCGAGATAGATATAGACAAATGTATACATAAATGATCAGGATGAAAAAAGAAATCGATTAAGCCATGTCTGTCTGTCCGTCCGTCTGTCCGTCTGTCCTGTCCGTCTTCGTGTACACGATAACTCGAGAAAAATTGAGATATCTCAACGAAATCTTGGTAGTGTAGGCTTTCCTTATCCGTAGGAGGATGGTATTGAAAATGGGCAAATCGGACTTTAACCACGCCCTACTCCCATATAACGGTAATTTTCAGAAATACGAAAACTGCGATATTTTAGTAACTACTGAAGATAATTCACTCAAAATTGATATTTTAATAACTTTTAGACGAAAAATAAGAATATTATAAATTTTTGGAAAATGGGCGTAGCCACGCCCACTTATGGTTACATGTG
>NW_016164578.1:0-14965 GCF_001687245.7 Rhagoletis zephyria | reverse complement strand
TTCTGATCATTTATGTATACATTTGTCTATATCTATCTCGATTCGTTTTGCCTGTTACAAACAACCGTTATGTGAACAAAGTTATAATACCCTTGTGCACAAGTGCGCTCGGGTATAATTATAATAATAGAATAATTGGCATGACGAATGCCTAACGCTGACGAGTTGAAATGATAAGATTAGTAGCCTCATGGCTCTTTGAAATCTACCTTATGAGAAGTAGCGCCGGCGTTTCCAGACGCGCCGGCGTCGCCGCCGCCGCCGAATCTTTTTGACGTTGACCACGCCGCCGCCGCAAAGCCTGTCGGCGTAAACCTCTAATACATACAACTACTATTAAACCTCTCAGCGCACAATGAATTAGTCATAAATGAGACTTACGTATTTAGTTTTGTTTGTGGTTTTTGTTGCGTTGTTTGAATTGGTCTGTGGTCAATGTTGTCGATGGCTAAACAATTTTCTTGCCGAAGAATGTTTTTGTTTTTGCCCAACTAAATACTTCAACAGATCCACTATTTCTCGGCTTTTCATTTTTGTACTTGTAATAGTTTACATACTAGTAAGTAAATTCCAGAATAAGCTTATTCACGCAAACATACATATCGCACACCGTCTTCAAAAGAGTAACAACTCAAAATTTGGCATTTTTGAGATTATGCGCTAAAAATGTACGCAGAGCTTTTATTTACCTTTCAGCAAAAGCTGTAGCAAGTTTTTGTTATAATTTGTTAAAGAAACCTAAAAAGTAAAGTCGCCCTCGCCCATATGATTATCATGTGCGAAGAAATAGTTTTTCGCATTTTCTGACAAACGTATTATTTTGAGTTGTGACTCTTTTGAAGACGGTGTGCGATATGTTCATACATATGTATGCATTTGTATGTATGTGCATTAGACAGCGAAAATATTTTAAAATCGAATAACGGAAAGACGTGCCTAAGTTGGATCGACTTTAAATATTTTCATTACTTTTATTTTATCTATATTTTATAATTTCGATAGGTCCAATGAATTACATGTGATGTGAATAGGGATGATAAGTTACCGTCGAATGTGCACGATTTGCGCTTGCTATTTTACAATCTGCGCTAAGTAAAGCTAACCCTTCCCTCAAGCAAAAATTTGGTTATAAAAGCTGTTGAGGTTATGTAGAACAAAGCCAGAATTCCTACTAAAAAAGTGTGGACATGTAGAGTCCCTGTATGACGAATGGAGAAATTTAGAAATAACATTGTAAAATGCGATCATCTCTACAAGGAAAACGTGTCGTATGAGTAACATTAGGTCTATTCGTTGAGTGCTCTAGAGTACCCTAGTGTAGGAAAAAGCGTTCGGTAAGGGTTTTTCTTGCTTTCAGCGCATTGTTTTTCTGGCACAAAATGTCAGATGATTTGACATCTAGATGCTACTCGCATAGATCTAGTGCACATAGATACGCTACTAGATGTGGAATTCGTACAAGATCAGAACGTTTAGGAAAAATTTATGTATATCTCGGACCTCGAGTCTTTGGTGGAAGGCGAATTTCCCCGCGTATTGTTCTAAAAAAAAATTGGAACGCAATTCTCCATCCGACGTTTTGAAACACTTACGGACAAGCGAGTTATACCTAAACGAGGAGATAGCAGAATAATCATTTTCATGTTTGAAAAAGATCAGTAACTATTTACGCCCTACTATGAGCCAATTTACACGACGACTTTTCGCCCAACGTTTTTTGCACATTCTCTTAAAAAAAAAAAAGTGTTCGAACGATGACTTTTTCTTTGCGGCGCGTTTTGCGTCTTTTGACATTTAAGCCCTAAGTTTTTTTTGGTCAATTCTTTCGTCCTCATTTTTAAAGCGGAGCGAATAGCGAACTCAAAGTAAAAATGCGAAAATATGAATTCTATAAAAGCGAAACGTAAAAAAACCCCTGACTTCCCTACACTTCTTGCTCACAAGCGCAACACGCATGACTTTTCACCCTGGATGTAAATTGGCTCTATGAGGGCGAATCGAATGAGGGCCCATTGTTCAATAACTGGTTATCACTTGCCTCATTAAACATTATTATCGACGATTTCGTTGTCGTTGTATTTAATCGGAGCTTCTACCTCCGAACTATGTTGACCAGACATTGAATAACCGTCCCTAAATAGCTAAGCTATTCTGTGCATTGAATCGGATTTACTCCAACGCTTGGAATTCGAAAATTTGATCGATCAGTTTACGGAAAAAAAGTCAGACATGTTTGCTTTTAAAAATATATATATTAGAACTCACAAGTGTAATCATTTTTTAGTTGTATTTTCATATGTATAGGAATATGTAAATATGATTACTATCTTATAATTAAACGTTGAATGAATTTGCAAAAATGAAAACTTATATAGATATGTAAATTTTAAGAACATATTGGCAAAAGCAAAATCGACTAAGAACGGCTAATTTTTTGGCAAAGCGGCTAACAAAACGACTGCCGGCGAAACCGAATTTTCTCCAGCTGTTTGCTCTCGCAACCGTCTAAATCTAGCCGGAAAAGGGCTAAAATGGCAACACTGGTAGCCACAGCGTTTATGTACATATATTTACCGTTAACGTTTTTGTTTTTTTTTTTTTGAATGTATTTTTCTCTGGTCAGCTAAAATTGAAATCTCGCTAATTCAAAAACCTCAATTACAGCCAATTTCACCAAACTAAAGTGGAAATCAACTTAATTCTCATTTAAATTTTTTTTCAGTTTCAATAAGCTATTTATTTAAGTGAGTTAAAAGTGGTTGTAAAACAGACTAGGCCAGCGAAAGCTTTCATTTGTACTGAGAGCTTTTGAAATCTTTGGCACGCTGTGTTGTAAAAGCAGGGCTTGTATACAAGTAAGCAGCAGGTACACAACGATTAGCACTAATCGGTGGTAGAAGCTCCGATTAAATACAACGACTGCTTTATCGATGACATGTTTGATGTTTAACCGGCAAGTAGTGATAACCAGACATTGAACAACCGGCCCTTACAGCTCTATTCTGCGCTGGTAATAAACATTTTTTAACCGGTAAATAAAGTTCCTTTCAATTTTTAAACCCTTTTCGCATTCTGTGTACTCTTGTAACCGACAAATTTTGTTACCATCTCATAAGCTGGTAATAAAGTATTGCTCCGTGAAATATGCAATACCAGAAGTTCCACATTTATTCATAGCTGAATTGCTGAATATTTTAACTGCATTACCAACGTACCTGGAATCGCGGTGACAAAAGCTGGTAACATTTTTTGGTAACTAATACAATTTTCCGGCTACAAAATCTTCGGTAACGTGTAGAATAGACTTGTTACTCGTAAAATATTACTGGTCCCTTGCGATCAGTGTTCCCAATGAAAATTTTTCGAAAGTCGCAAAAATAGAGTCAAAGCCAAAAAATAGTGTCTTCACGTAATGCAAATCTATTATACCGTGTATATAAAGACCTTCATTATTTTACCTCTCGAAACTTATTGGGGCAATATTCATAGTCGAAATAATAATTTTCAATGGAATCTGTCAAAAAAGCTGCACCTTACATTAGACTCGACTTTATTTCATCTGTGAGTATGCCGCATGATTTTTAATAAATCACTAATGTAGATCAATGCAAAATAAAAATTCTCCTAAAATAAAAACCTATTGATGAGGGATATATTAAAAATACGCAATATGCATATTTTGCATTTTTTATGAAAGCAAAATTGCAGTTAAAAAGTACTTACATCAATATAACTCAAAAGCAATATTAGTGGATAGCAATTATTATAACAAAGTTTAGCCTTTTAAGCTTGTATATAAATTATCGCAGATTACTTTTTTGTACCGAGAAATGAACGAAAAATGAATTTAACGCAAATAACTTGGAAATGCTAAGCTACAACTAATTGTTTTGCTATTTCTATACATTTTTGCGGAAAAATTTTGACATAATAAAAAGGATGAAATCAGTGAAAATCTTGCCAGAGTGTAAATGTTAAGCGCCTTTGAAAAGTAAATACTAAAAGCCTTTTTAAATATGTAAGAAACAATATGTTATGAAAAAATTATCAATTAAAAAAATTATCAATATAGAATTTTTAATCAAAGAAAAGGTGCAAAAGTCGCATGATTTTTAAGAAAAGTTTCAAAATAAGCCTATTTCTAAAAAGTCGGTGTCAGTCAAATTGACACCTTTTGGAGATCTATGCCCCATCTCTAAAAATTGTCAATTTGACACTTTAGTCGCATAACGGTAACACTGCCTGCGATTACGAATTATCCGGATACGATTACGAATTATCCGCATACATATGTATGTATGTATGTATGTACATTAGGGTGGTCCGTAAATGTAGGAAGCAAATTTTTACATCAGATTTCTTAAGCCTCAACCCCCACGTCGATGCTAATATCACATATGTATAAATTTTGCGACACGCCTTAAACGTCTCCAACCGGGAGCAACATTTATATGTGATATCTGTGACCGTGCTATTACCGATTGAGGGGATGAGACGGGAAAAAATCGTTAATTTGATTTTTTTTTAGGACCACCCTAATGTACATGCATACATATGTACATACGCAAACAAATTGAAAGTCAGCATCGGCCGTTGAAACACAACATCCAGCAGCAAACATTAACAGCAGCAAACAAACCAAAAAGGGAATACAATAACAATGACATGGACATTGAGTCTGGCTTCTGAGCTTGGCGCCATCACTTAAGATGCGGCATTCTATGAAGTGCTGATAAGAATGCACTCAATCACTATTTACACTCGGCTTGATACCTGTGTACATACAGTAACTGTCATATCTATAGCGCGCCATTGATATTGTGTGCTGCCACTTATGTTTATTTATTTATTTTTAAGAATTTTCAATTAAAATATAGTTCATTCTCAGACAAACGCCATACATACCCAAGTTTAACAATTTGTAGAAAACTACAAAAAAGTGCAACAAATTTTCACCTAAATTTCAAACTTTTTTCTCGGAAGTGTTAGAATTTTTTTTAAGTACACAGTTTTTTAGCCACTGCAATTTTAGTCCGATAATGTGCAAATTTCAAGTAGCTACGAATTACCGTTAATTTTTTAGAATTTTTTTTTGTCGCATTGGCTTACATATAATGAATAATCTCAATTTATTTGTAGATGGAAGAAAACCGCAACATCCTTGGTAAACCCAATTACAATATTACAGGTAATCTTCCAATTCTTTGTAAACTTACAGGAAGTTTACATCTTGTGAACGCCGTACTTCAAATTTTTTCAACAAACTACAACAAATTTCGGCTCAGCTTTTAATTAGAACATTATTGATACGTACGTAGTATTTATGTATATATGTAGGTAGGTACAACAAATCAAGGATCTGCAATGAAAAATATGTCAGAGTGAAATGCAAGAAGGTGCAGATATTTAGGAGTCGTGAATCTGTTATTCAGCTGATAGTGGACGCTTTTTTTCTTGGGAGATCCGTTTTCCAGGGAAATAAAAAACAAAAAATATTTGTATAAGAATTTTCCAAGAAATTTATCAAAAATTTTATTTGAGTGCAAAAAAAAAAATTAAAATTTAATGAACAACTCTTCACTACTACGGTCGATATGCAAATATCATTTCCGCCCACGCGAGAATACAGAAATCGCTAAATAGCCGGGAATTTGGAATATAATTACTACATTTGGCCGCAGCTCGTATGGGGACGCCCCACCATGCGTCGGTTTGTGAGTATTTCATTGCTGTGATTTTTATTCGTATGTTCATACGGTGGCGGACATGGAAATGGGGAAGCGACCTTTTAACAAGTTTTGGCTATTTTTCATTTGTTTATTTAATGTTTATAATTTTTTCTTATAAAATTATAGCTCCCTATCCAACAAAAACCATGTAAGTAAAAATTTCAAACTTTGAACAAGATTTATAAAAATTCTACGAGTTTCAACAAATTCGATCACCTAGTTCAATTCTTTTACTTATTAAGTCTATGATGTGCGGACTTCAATCCAATGTCCTTGAAACGCGCTCAAGTAGACCAGGGCCGCACAGTGTGGCAATTGACATTTTTTCGTGAAAAATTCTAATACCTCGAGTACGAGAACAGCTAGCGAAATTCAATAGCTTTTTAAGGCTTATGAGACGGAGAATTCAGCAAAAATAGTTTCTATGCATAAACAAATACCTTGACCTTTCAAATGACCTTCAAAGTTAGGGGGTTTTCAATTTGTTACTTTTTTGACCAGTGAACTTTTTAAAAAGTTTTAAACACATATTTTTTGCTGTTACATTTACATCGATTATCAAACATACTTTGTATGGAAGAAAATGCTTGACATCGTCAGCAAAAAGAAAAATATGAGCTACAAAACTGGATTGTGATGAAAAAATTAGAAAATTTTCTGAAGTTTTGTCGATTTTTTATAATTTAATATATTATAAATGTCCTCCAAGTTTAATGTGAAACACAATCATGATTTTTTATAATTTTACTACAAAGTTTGAAATTCAGACTTGTTTCTGTTAGATAATGAGCTAATAAATACCAAATACGAAATATTAAATAAACAAAACGAAAATAGCCACGACTCGTCAAAATGTTGCTCCCCATTTACTTGCCGGGCATTGTACATACTAGGAATGGGTAGTGGCCCACTACTAGTGGGGGTTGAAATTCGATTTTTACCGATTTTCGTACATTGGCCAACCATTCGATTCAAAATTTGTTGGAGCAAATTCGATTACTGAAAATTTAAAGTTTTTTTTTTGTAATTATCATTCTTTCTCAAATCGAAAAAGAGATTCAGTTGAACTTATGTACGCATATTAATGTGATTAACTATTCATATCGCTCTTCTTAGCTTCACAACCAAAAATAAATACAAAGAAGTATTTTTTTTTTAAATATCTAAAAAAATATCAGGAAAAATCCCAAAAATTAGCAAATGTAGCATATTGAAACTAATTTTTTGGGACGTATAACGTGATTGATATTTTAATATAAAAGCTAAAATTAAGCTGTTTTCGATTAAAATATTCGTTATTGTGTACTTAAATGTTAAATAGCAAATTGTCGAAATTTCAAAGACGAAATTCGATTTTTTCTAGAAAAATTCGATCTCATTCGAATTTTAGCAGCACAAAGTTCGATTTCAAAAATTCGCCATTTTGGAGCTAAAATTCGATTAAAACTCGAATCTCGAAGCTTCGAATTTCGAATTTACCCATCCCTACTATATACTATGTGTGTCGTAAATGCAAAGCTATACTTCCGCTCAGCAATGGCCAACAGAAATGGCGGAGCAGTCTACTAGTTACTTACTTACATAGAAGAGAAGAATGGATAAAACTGGCGCAGCCAATCAAAAACAAAGTGAGTTACAACCAAGAGTGATGGAATACAACGAAAGCCGCTGTAGAGTTGCCAAAACCACTGTTTGTTTGTCTATCATTGCTGCGAATAAGGCTTTCTCCACATTGGTCGTCTAAATCATATATAGGAGATTTTCAATACTCATACCAAATTGTTTAATTAACCATTTTTTAATACCTACTGACAATTTTTTATTGAACCCCTCATTGCATTTTTCGGAGTTTTTGGAAATTTTTGGCAGATCTATAAATTATAGTTACTATGAAAAAGTGTTAAATAAACCATTGGGTATTACTATTGGGAATCTCCTGCAGAGAAACAGAGATTTCCGATCGAAAAATATTGACTTTTAGGAATTCTATACCATTTCTAGGAATTTTTTTTTTCATATAAAATACATGGAAAACTTTGAGCACTTTGAGCGACCTCTAAATATTTTATGATTTCGAAATAAAAAAATATGAGTATAATTTTTTTCGGTATAGAACTATCCTAGGGGGCGAGAGCATAAAAATGTCGACGTTACTTTTTCACATGCATTTTTGGACCACCATAATGTATATATGTACATATGTATGTAGTTGCTTCGACATCTGAATATTCGCGTAAATAAAATATTTGCTATTTTGAGGTTGAGTTTGCTTTAACTTTTATTGATTTAACTTGAATGCAAATATCCAATTTTTCACGAGTTTATTTCTAATAAATTTAAACGATATCGACAAATGTCCATAAATACACGGTGTCGGTAATTTGAAGGAGAGGCAATGGGCGTTTTTCTTTGCCCATTCCAAACGTTCGGAATACATTTTTTCTGTTTACTTATTCGTTGGAATGTTCCGGATAATATGGTACTAGATAATCTAAACGCATTCTTTTCATTCCATCTCTAGCACGGAACTCATAGAATATTCTTTTGAACAGCTGTTTGTGTGCATATGTACTAAGAATGTTAATTTTTCCGCTTTTCCGATCCCAGGATTTTCGGGATGTCGTTATAACAATCCCGGAATCCCGGTATTAGTCCCGTGATTTAGATATTCATTACTTTTCAACAACTTAAATCGAAAAAATTGCTCCTACAAGTAAATAATAAATAAATGGGTTTGAAATCCTACTTTTTATTTAAAGTGGCGTTTTTATTTTTTCTCTCTGACGTCATTATTTATTTTAAAAGATTTTGTAATTTCAAAGATATGATTAATTCCAAAAATTATTTAAAAAAATCACTGCAATGTAGAATATAAATATGGGTACCAAATGCAAAAGGAAATTTCTTTAGAAATAAAAAAAATTAAATTTTTTTGGATTCCAAATTACGAATAGGTAATTTTTTAAGCTGATAAAGTTAGAACGATGAAATTCGATTATGTTATCGAGTTTATATAAGTCCTTAACATATAATTTTTCAAAAACAAATTTTGCGAAACTTCATGGATACAATTTTAAAAGGACATTTTCAATACTTACCAGTCCTTCTGCACCAAAAACTTGAATCTGTTCAAATTCTAAAGGATTTCCACTTTTATTTGAGTCCCATACGAATTTCCCTCATCCCTTGTCAGGCTTGGTTTGCCGACAAACCGGTTTCGGCGTTCTCTGACGAAACGAACGAAAAATGACACATGACAATGAAGATGGCACAACAAAATGAGATGATGGATGGTGACAAAAATGAGATTTGGTAACCCTGAACTCCAGGCAACGATATTTATGCATACGAATCGTAAAATCGTTATTAAAACAACAGATTTGTAAACTAATATGTAGCTAGAGAAAATACCGCCTACCTATCAAGGCAATGCCTTCAAAGAAAAACGGTTTTTTCGCTCTCCTGTAAAATTTTAGTGCCATAAGATGGCGGTTTTGCAATTGGTCGGTCGATGAGCGGTTTTGCAAATACATCGACGATATGTATGTACATATATTGAGCTAAGTATGCAGAAATTACCGCTACCTCTTCTTCTGTGTTGTGTAAAAAGTTCATAGCTGTAATGATTTCCAATATCTCACTCACTTTAAAGCCGTTTTTCTCGAATTTCCTTTTTTCGAGTTATGACACTATTGAAGTAAATTAGCGATATGTAAAAAAGCAATACATTTTATTTAACTTTAATATTCGGGTTTATCAAGTGAACGCCCAATTAGCTACTGAGGCTACACAAATCGGATTGAGCGAGTGCTCATGAAATATCAAATGGAGTGTGCCTCAAAAAGTGTACAATGGCACAAATTTGCCAAAATTGATGAAAATGTACAAAATGAACACGCGCCAATTTGCGTGAAAATTACCTGTCGACGATAGTTTGAAAAAAAAAAATGAACTATCTGCAAGTTTTTTGCATAAAAATTTCGATTTTTCGAAAAATTCCCAAATTCAACTTATGTATTTATAAAAATCTGTCCTTTTCTCTACACTAAACTTTTTAGACTAAAATCCCTACGGGTAGGGAATATTCCCTATATGTGCCAACACTGGCTTAGGGATGAAACGGTACGAGTAAATACAAGTACATACTCGATACTTTTCGTTCGATACCAATTAATATTGATATTGGACCTCAGATTCGTAAGCTAATGAAAGATACTGAATTTTCATCTAAACTAAGTCCGGTTGAACAAAGAGCCTAGAATAGCGGGCAACAAAATGAGTTTCTGAATGCATATTCAGCTATGGGACGTTTTCCCTGAGAACTTGGTTCAGTTCAGTGATGAGGAAAGGTAGCGAATACATTAGGAGATGGAAGCTATAAAAAGGTTTGCTGGAAAAATATATTCACCCTCATTGCGAGAGTCGTGTCGAATGCAAGTCGTTTTACGAGAGTCGAATCGTATCGAAAATTTCACGTCATTGCCAAAAATTTCCACTCGACTAGTGTATTAAAATGGAAAAACTTGGCAGCACTGTATACTCTTCGACGGTTTTCGTCGTTTACTTATTTCAGCACGACATTAGACAATGCGAATGTTGTCGAGTCGTACAATTTAGCCTAATTTAGGACTTACGCAATGAGGCTGATTATAAATATGCCGTCGGACTATTGCTGGTCTCTTAAACGAGAAACGGACGATGATTTATATAAAAGAAAAATAATTTGTAAACATTTTTAAGTAACTAAGGGCCAAGTTCACAGTACAAAAAATAACAGTACAAATATCTGTAGTTAACTGCCGATTTTGAGTTAACTACACCGTGTGAATATGGCTCTTAGTTGTACTTGTATTCCCATGAAAAAAAATTAAAATAAAAGTATTTAAATAAAGGAACTAATTACATTAGCCAAACCTGAATGGATCTTTAAAATTTACACCTTATTGAAAACACAATTTACAGGAGACTTTACCTATAAATTGTACTATATACACTGGCGAGCAAAACAGTGGAAAACCCCGTTACTCAACATGGACACTTTTTCCAAAAATTTAAACTTTTTTGTATATTTTGTACAGTTTCTCTGCAATTTCTGTAAACAAAATAAGAAATCGACACATCGCTAGAAGTCCTATGGAACCAAAATCTTTTTCATAGAGTAAACAGAAATAAAGGTATGGTCCAATATATGCCTTCACCTATGGAAAAGGGGTTTTTGGCCCCTAACTCCAGGTTTTGAGGGTGTATTGGAAATTCTGAGGATGCAGTTTTTTTTATACTTGACTAGACCTACAACTTGAGATATGTATCGCAAAAAGTGTTTTTTCACTGTCACACAGTGTAATCGTTTTATTGAAATTTATTTTCTTACATACATACATATGTATGCACATACTCAGCTACATATGTACATAGTTTCTTAATATTCCAATAACACCAATAATATACAT
Organism: Rhagoletis zephyria; assembly: GCF_001687245.7. NCBI lineage: Eukaryota > Metazoa > Arthropoda > Insecta > Diptera > Tephritidae > Rhagoletis > Rhagoletis zephyria. The sequence continues at coordinate 3,786 of NW_016164578.1, read as the reverse complement.
ACATATATTTATGTGAAAGTGGACAAATATTACATTCTGGTAATGTTATGTAAACTTGTTTATCACAGTTATCTAAAACTCCCGAACACAATACATATGCACGACATCAAAGAGAAAATTAGCTTACAAACTGTGAACAAAACTCAACTATTTCTGAAATAAAATTTAAAATCCATAAAATTACTTAAAATAAATCTTAAAAAAATCGCAAAAAAAACTAACCCCGACCGATAAAACAAAAACATGTGATTATAAAGTTGAGCATTTAAGTTTGCCCCCGAAAGTGAAATTAATGGATACCGCCCACGTCTCAAGTATTAAAATCGGAAACTAGCTGATATGTAGAAACTCGAAACAGCAGCCATTATGGTGGTACTTTGGAAAATGCTCTGTTACATGATACTCGTACTTCTAGTTATGTCTTGTTGCTAAAGGAATTTACATTTTGTAACTCATTAAGGGAACCCCCACTCATTGGTCTTGGGATGCACACAACATTTTAGCCTAAAAAAATTATTTAGGATAGCTCAAATCCTGTGTTGCTGCTAACAGCGTAGCGTAATTTGTCGCGCAGTGTGGACTTCTTCTGGTAGTTTGGCAATTTTAGTAAATTGAAGCAGGTGGATGACGTTGGCAAGCGATTCAGAGGATCTTTCTTGCGTATGGTGAAGAAGCCACGTATGACACTGCCAATAGTGTCTCCAGTGTCCTCGTCGTCACCAACTTCAACGCAGCGAATAGAAAACGGCGGCTCAAGATTGGCAAAGCCTAACAGTGGAGGTTTTGAACAACTAGTTACAAACTGCAAAGAAATCGAGCATAAATGAAACTAAGCATAAATTTATGTATGTGCATAAAACGAAGGAGAAAAATTCCAAACCTTAAGAAACAATTTGCGCTCTTCCTCGGTGAAATCTTTGGCTAAGATGTCCCATAACCAGCCGACGACCCGATGAGAATCGTGAAAGCCGCCATAATACTGTGTATGCTTTCGTAGATCTCGGAGATCTAATGGCACTGTATCGCCAGAAATGAGACGTTGTAATTCAGGAGGAGAAAATAAAGACAACCATTCTGGATTGACAATACTGCGAAACCCACGATTAAACGCCTGAGTCTGTTCGCGGATTTGTGTGTTCATATGAAAGTAAGCCATATAATGGATATAAACCAGCTTGTTGTGATCAGTGACGGAGCGAGCTTTCCCACCGGGATGCAGCTCATGCGTTACAATCTTTCCCATTACGTCCTGATCAACCGAGAAGGTTAAATTTAAATCAGACACATCTTGCTTGTAGTGCTTAATAAAAGTGAGACTGCGATAGAGTTCGTTGTCCAAAGAAGGCAGCTCATCCATACAAGAGTACAGCGCCTGATGTGTTTGTCCCAAAAGCTGAGAGAGAAAGAACGAAGCGAAAGGAACATCAACAACTATGCCCTCGTACACGGCTTTGCCCAACATTCGTCCGACAAACTCAAACAGCTGCAAATGATTGTCCTGCACATATGATATAGGGGAAGGATATAGCCGTTGATCAGAGGTCGTTTTGAATAAATTTAACGACGGATCAAACACTTTCTTGATTGTTTCCTCCAGAAATTCTTTGAAAACTCCATCTTGATCAATACCGGCCTCGTGCAGGCCTTGCTGATTGATAAAACGTACACGAATGACACCCTGGCAGGTAAAAAAATAAACGAAATGCATAAATGTATTCAGTTCCTCTTGAATTAGGTTGTGTTTTGTTACTCACTTTCAATGCATGTGGCCTCAGCGCAGCCAACTGGCGGTAGCCGTCCTCCACAATGCGGTCGCGATGCACAACAATCAATGCGGAACGTGGTGATGCGCAGGCGCTCTCCGTCAAGCCCATTACCGCCTTCTCATTCTGGACGAACTTTCGAAATAGTTTGACACGATCTTCATGTGGAATTATATGAGGCATTTTCTGCAGCAAAATCACTGCGTGTCGTTTAGCTTTTTCCAAATCACTGATAAATGTCGAAGGCTTCACTTCGGGTATAAGCCAATGGTTACTTGGCGCAAATGAGCGACGGCAATCACGTCGATAAAGACACAGCAGCAACGTATGCAAGGATACGAAGACTGGACATTGTGTGACATTTTTTGTTCCTGTTGAAAAAAAAGCTATATTTTTTCATTAAAGCAGCCTCAATCTTAACAATGAATTGTGATCCTACTTACCTAACAAGTTTTCGTTTATTATTTTAAATAGTATGTTGTTCAGGAAGTAAGTGAGCATGACAAAGTCATTGAGAAGAAATGGTTTTTGTTCGGTATACATTTCATATTCATCTAAAATGCTGTAAAATCCACTGTTGTAGAAAATGTTTGTATTGCTAAATAATACAATGTATACATACGTAACGTAATGAGTCATGCTATCACAAAATAGCATCAACATTGCGATTTGGGGTTTCTTCAAGGCGTTTTCCTGCTTTAACAGTTCCGTAAATTCCTTCATCCCACAATTCGGGCCGAGCGATGTAAGAAGTAGCCACAGATCATACAAAACGTTATCATTGTAACAGATGCCTTGAAAGCCATAAGGAGACAATTTTTTGATAATAAAACAATACCATAGAATGGAATGGATGGTGTATCGTATTATATAGTTTTCTGTTTACCTGTTAATATATCTAGTCTGAGTTGTGAAAGCGTATTTAGCGCAGCATAAAACATTGCACATACGCGCGACACTTGTTCAACTTCATTGCCATCCAGCCGACGCCATGTTCTGCTGCCTCTTGTGAAGTTTCCTCGTGTTGAGCCGCGATCCAATGCTCGTCGGATTAAGTTGCTAGTAGATGCATGTGCCGGTGGTTGAAATTCTATTCGTTCGTAGGTCGCATTAATGTTTCGAAGTAAGTCTACTAACAAGACCTTGATGCATCGATGACCCCATAGCAAATGAAATTGTTTTTTGATCAAAGCTACATTTTGATTTTGTGCCGGATCCAACGAGGGAGTATGCCAGCCAAGAAGTTCATGCCATTGCGTGAATACTCCTTTACTAGATACTGTGTTGGGTATATTTTCCAGAAGCACTGTAGTTGCATTCTTTTAACAAAAATTTTAATTAATTTTTAAAGCTATTAACGAGACTATTTTAAATATTGGCTACAGTTTAGTGATATGCCCAATGATTTCGGGATATTGTATCTGAATGGGCGACCCGGTCCACACACTTGTAGTCAAGGATCTAAACTTTATTTTCAAACCTAATTTTGTAATTTTCGGTCATTAATTTATTAAGAATTCGGTTTGAAATATGGGTGTTTCCATCGAAAAGTCGACCGCGTAAAAAATTAAAAGTCCTATATCTAACTTATTTATAGGCCGATTTGGCTGCTATTTATAATATATATATACTGGTTATTTAAGCAGAAACATTTTTGCAAAAAATGGTGTCGTTAGGTGGCGCCAGGGTCGAGATACGCGGTAATCTCGAAAACTATTGAACGGATTTGGACAAGATTTTCTCTAATACACTCTGTATCAGGGATGATAAATGAGTTTTTTAATTTTGTACCAAATGACTAAAAAAAAGTGTACTAAATAAGCCGAAAAAGTACCAACATTTAAAACACTATACATATGCGAATGTGATCAATTGTGAATTTTAACTATGTCGTCGGAACGTAGAATGATAACTAATGTATAAAATTGCTTTAACAAAAATACCAAACGATTTCTTAGTTTTATGTAACTTATAATTTGAATGAATGTGACTGGTGGGAAATTGAAAATAACTCTATTTTACC
>NW_016164577.1:0-30927 GCF_001687245.7 Rhagoletis zephyria | reverse complement strand
AGGTGGATGGCAGTCAAAAGTTTTCCACTTCTGCGCACGGAACCATCCTCCCGCATATATGCAGTATATAAATTATAATAATAACAAATTGGCGCTTAAACAATATGCTATTGTTTGGCCGAGCTTATTCTTCGATCTTTGGCGTGCGCCTAGGTGATGCCGGCTCCGAACGGCGATTTTATTTTTATGAAAAACTGCTTTTCATGGCAGAATCACTCGAAGGTTTGCTGTTGCCTGTCGTGGGCCGACTGCTACTAGAAAAAACTGTTTTCTTAATTATTATTGATGTTGGTCGGAAACTGGGCTCGGACCCTCAGACCCTGCGGAATATAAATAATATATATAATATAGGGTGGTCGAAAAATCATACAAGGATTATTGAAAATGATATCTTTTTTTAAATCAGTTATTATTTGAGCGTGCCACTNTTATGTCGCCAAATTTCAAAACAACGTCAAGAATGTTTTTAGAAATGCCTGATAAAGACGAAACAATAACAACTAAAAAACTTAAATCAAAGTGTATGGCTGGACGGGGTTTGATTTGGAAAATTACTGAGCGCAATAATATTTAAACTTGTATATTTGAAACTGAATCTCAATGTTTAATTTGTCGGTGTTATGTGATTTATGCAACCATTGCTAAAATATCATTTTGGTCTTATTTTTTTTAGGTATGCTCTTTTTAATGAATATACATTTTTGCGATTTTAATAACTAGGACTTATATTTAGCAAATTATTATTTTTATTAGACCCGAAAACTCGTTATACGCCACTATTCGATAAAGTTTGTACCTCAGTTTATTTGCCACTCCTCTTAGACTTTATACAACACAATTTTAGCTGCTGGAAATTGCAGGTTTTGATGAAATTTTCTTTTTTCTGGCCTACTGGGAATTTTATTTTTTTCGAGTAATTCATTTGCATTTTATCGCGACCGCGACAAATTTTTATACNCATTTCTGTCAGTTTATAATTTCTTGTTATAGGGAAATTCTTAGTATCAATTTTGGTCATTTTAGCCTTTGTAGTTAGTTAAATATTTGCAGTTTTTGCATTTTTAAAAACTGCAGTTATATAATAGGGTGGCGTGACAGTAACTATAAATTACCAATTTTTTGTAAAAAGCTTCGCCTATCTTATAACGTACCTTGTGCAAAATTTCATTAATCTATCTTCAATAGTTTTCGAATTACAGAATTAAAAGCAGCTAGATGGGTCAAATCTTACACTGTGCGCCCGGGGCCTTGAAGGTTTTCATACATTTTACATGGGAAAACTGATTTTTTTCGTAGAACTACTATAAAGTCGTTAAAAATAATTTTTTTCGTTTATCGAATAGTAATATTCCCCTTCAGAAATCTTAAGAAAATAGAACTATGGTGCTTATTTAATTTTTTTATATTTCACTAACTATTTGTTTATAACCGATAACCTTATATGCAAACTTAATTTTATTTCTTGCTTTTGAAGATTTGTTACAAATATTTATTTTTAAGCATATTTTATCAATTCTACGAAAACATGTATTTTCACGCAAAGTACGCAAAATATATGTAAAACTTCAAAGCTATGGCGGCACGGTTAAATATTAACCGATTTCCATATAAAAAATACATGCCCTTTTATTTTTAATATTCTTCACTTCTGGGGGAAAAATTAAAATTGAGACGAACCTTACATACATTCATACATCCATGTATTGCAAACGTAAGCTATAAATTTATGAATTGCTGAATTCATTCCAAAACAATTTCGACTCCATAAAATGTGCATATGTACTTATGTACGTATGTATGCACGTATTTCTCTCAGCAAATATGCATTCCCTTAACATATTTTTTATGTTGGCGTACAGCAAATTTAGTGATTTATTTACACACATAAAAGTTGAACAGAAAGGCTATTCAGAGAGAATAATACTGTTAGGTTTTATTGCTGAAGGCAATGCAAGGGAGGGACAATGTCAGTTTGGAGTAGAATGTACTTTTATTGGAATGTACTTCTGTCTAAATATCAATTTGGAATAAAGTTTCAGCTGCATTTAAAGTTTTAAGCCGTTTTATTTATGTCATTGTTGGTTGCTTCATTTGCCAGGGTGAGAAAATGAAATATCTTGAAACGAAAGTCTGTCGTTCCTTGTCTTCGTTACGACAAAAATCCGAAACCGGTTTTCCTCCAAACAAAAACCCGAAACCCGAAACTTTTTTTGTGACTTTGTTATTGATCAAAGATAAATAATTCATCATATAGCAAGAACTCATTCGTTACTTGATTCAGCATTCAATTCTTACTGTGGATATTTGGCGTTTAAAATAAGCAGCTTCCATCAGCAAATTGACATTAAGTAAAATTCAAAGAACTTATTGTCTAAATATATATACTTGTATAAAGCTACAATATTGATGTATGTGAAAATATACATGCACAAAAAATATTTATGAAATATTATAAAATCTGAGGTTCCATTTCCTCGGGCAAAATTTAGTATGCTCCGTCGAAAAAGCGAATATTATGTCATGTACCATATACATACTCGTATATATGTACATACACATTGCACATTGCATAAATATAAGTAAATATGCATATGTAAAATTTAAATTTATATAAGCAAGTATTGGTCACATTGTGCTCACGTGTCAGTTGCGTGCTTGCTGAAATGTTTATTTTACACTGTTCAGTGTTTACACGACAGCGCTCTGATATGGAAGTAAGTGGCGGTGGAAAGCGGACGTGTGGACGAAATTGCCTGTCAAATATGTCGACAAAGGTATTTGCTACTCAAAATTTCTTTTTATTACAACAGCAACAAATATATATGAATGCAAATCTATAACCGAATAACAATAATGTACCATAAAGAGTGTAAGAAACATTGTGCCCAAATTTACGCATGAAAGCAATGCCAACAATAAGGCGCCATCTCACTCACATTTATGCGGTTAAAAGTGCGTGCACCTAAATCGCATAACAAAAACATGCAACAGGAGCAGGAGTAGGAACTTTAGAAGCAAACACGTAAAAAATCACAATTTTGAATAATGGCACACTACATATATAAAACATACACGCACGCATACACTCAACTACAAGTTAGTTGTATTTTAAATTTCTTATTTTGTATTGCGGTTAAATAGCGTTTCGCGTGTTCACGCCAAGATTTACCTGAAAGATTTTGTCACCGAGATTGCGTGAACGCGATTTCATACGATTTATTTATGCATTTGCAGCAGTATGTGTGTGTGTGTGAGTGTGCATGTATGCTTGAATTAACCGCAATCAGCTTATGTCTTCAGGCACACATTTGTTCGCGGTCTTTTGTTCTGTGATACAGTCACAGCTGTAGCCGCGGCGACATTGCTGATGTTTTGCTAATTCACTGAGACTTCAAAACACTTTTCTACATGTGTGCTACACAAAGGACACCTGCCTTCTAATATTATTAAAAACATGTATACATAAATTTAAATATGTGCATTAGACTGGAATGGTTGCCATATAAAAAAAAAAATTCTGGAACGCCATGGCGTATGAATGATAACAGTGTCTAATACGAGTATCAGCATCGTCGCTGGAGTTTTTGCGTTTATTTTTTTATTGTTACGCTTTCGATGAGACAAATGCATATCCCACTTAAATTTGTAATTTTGTGATGAGTAAAATTGTACTGCTAGAGTGGGTATTTGAAAAAAAAAAAAATTTGTGACCCAGCCTAATGTACATACGTTTTTAACTACACACGTACAGCTGTACAAGCCTGCCACTAATTTTCCAACACTAAGCGGCATAAATCATTTTATCGTTTTATTTGCTACACGTGCGCGCGCATTTTTTCTAAGAAGTGCCTCGCCAAATAAAATGTGTTAATTTTCACACGATATTTGAATTTTTACATTTTCAAACGCGAACTTCTCTTCTTGCTGCTTTACACTTCTACAATTATTATTTTATTTTTTTATCAACATTTAATTTCACAGTCAGGTTTCGCTTGAGTGCCAGTCTATGAACTTTGGTTTTGTTACCGTCATTTATATTTCGTTTTGTGACTTTATAAAATATATTGCTAAAAAAGGATTTAATTTGTGTAAATTTGAAAAAAAAAGAATTGTAAAAATTGTTTGTATCGTTAATATTAATAATTCTATACGTAAAGAATTTCTCACTTATTTTGGCTGAATTCCTATAAGGAGGAAATGGGATCGAGATCAATTTAAACCTTAAGAGGTTAGCCTAGTAGAGGTGTTGATTTAGTAAGAAGAGTTGTAAAATTTTCATAGCATCTCCAGTTAAGATATATACACAGTTGATACTTTTGCTTGAAATAAGTTAAAGTTTTGCAAAACAAGTATAACTTATTTATTTGTAACAGTAAAATATGCACCTGCATGTGTAATTCTGGATACCATTTTTTCTTACTTAGTTAGTACTTAGCGATTTTCGTCTAAAAAGTATGCCTGTGTTAGTATAGCTTATGGCTTTTGAAGACAATGAGATTGCTGAGGAGTTGGGGCGAGAAGTATCCATAACTGCTTTGTTAGAACCTAAAACATTTTGTAGTCTCATTTGGCCACTCTGAATGCAGTAAGTACAGAAGCTGGTGGGTGACCATAAACAGACCGGGACCTTTGGCTACCCTATTAATGGATCTGATTTTATAGGTGTTATGATATAGGAAATATACAAATGCCCTTTAAGGCCGCGGTGTTTGCAGCATTTGGCAAAAGCAAACATCTTGGCGCTAAGTTTTATTTGGAATTCAGGAATTTTATTACATTTTATTTATCGAACCCAGCCCCGCCAATTAAGCTAAAGCGGACTATAAGTGAGACTTTTTAGATAATGCCACTACCATCTGGCGGAGTGTTGTCTGCATATTATTTTTATAAAAATTTTATATATTAATCGATTCGATCCAACAGATACGAATTTTGATAGTAGCCTAATAGGTTGATGGCGACAGGTAATTTTGCGGAAAGAGTCCTGGAGCTTAGTTTAATTGACAGAAGAAATATAAATGGTATGGAATGCATAATTCCTAGCTTAATAAGAAAATAGAGTCCCGGCTATCATCGAAGATAAAAGCTGCCGTAAGGGAGTTAGAGCAGGAGTCTGCTGCAATGAGTTGGGTGCTATAGAGCCATTTCAAATGCCTAGTCACTGTAGCATGTTTAAGCAGACGTTTTTACGAAAGAGAAAGCATTAGGCCTGGACAAAAATGATACGGATTGGCAGTTCCAACATTAATATAAACTTGCTAAGTAATTAGTGTACTGAAGAAAATTTGAGGGTGACTCCAATGTGAGTCTATTAGAGAGAATTGAGAATGGTGTCTATAATAAGTCTACACTTGGTACTGCTAGGCACCAACCTTTGTATACATGGCGCACAGCCAGAGCGGTTAACCTGCACTGAGTTTTGTTTACAAAAAAAGAATCCGTTTTAATCTAGCGATAAAATGCACACAAGCAAGTATTAAGGAGGTATACATATGTATGCGTATATACATACATATATACATTTCGATAAGAATCTCTCATTACTCTTACTCATACTCTTTTGCTTAAGTAACTCAAGCATGCAAAACCATATTCCTTTTAGTTGGCTCCACAAGTAAAAGCCCAACTTACTTAAGAAGCGGTAAGAAAATGCTTTACTTTCGTTTAATGTATTTGTTAATTATTTTTTTGGCTTAATGCTGAATTAACATACCTCGAGTTAATCTGCGCAATCCCAGCCACTGCCATCAAACAGCAGTAATCCACCAGTGGAGGAAGCATACACATGCCCACCAGCTTTGGCAGATTCTCTGGAAATACTCGTACATACTCCCTAGACGTAGAAGACCCCCAAACTCATCATCATTAAGAGACTTGAAGAGATATCTACTGTCATTTCTGCGCTTTGGCAAGTGTTTAACCTACAAAAAAAAAGCAAGGACCAATTGTACAAAAGAATAACAGGAAAACGGAAGCAGACATGCAAGCGTGCTTGGAATAAGAGGTGCAGTGGCGCTCGCACAAACATACATATATACATATGCACGCGCACATTTGTTGGAATGTTGAAAATTCACATGCGAAAGAGTTAGCGCTCACTAGTAGCATCCTTAGAATGCTCGCATCCTTTCCGGTTGCCGCAGTCAGTAGATAAGTATGTGATGGTAGCGTGTGTACTAAATTCATGCAGCTACTGCTGCTGCCTGCCACCGTTGTGCTATTTGGGGTGCAACTGAACGCATTTGCATTTTATCACTGCTTGGCATCTGTGCATCGTTTGCACTTCGGGGAGAAAGACCGCAGCAAAACAAAAGTCACACACGAACGCTTCGCAGTTATAGTACATATGTACATATGTATATATGTATGTAAATGGACGCATATATGTATTTGGCCTGAAGCAAATACAAATGCAAAACTAAAAAAAAAGAAAAGTGAAAATAATAACCAAAATGGAAAAATAAAATTCGAAACGAAAATTGCAAGGTTAGCAACGTAAGTGGAAGGGAAAGGTGCAAGCTGCAAAATTACATGGATGATAGTGTGGAAGTTTGGGGTGCAGCGGAAATGTGTGCAATTCTAAAACGAGGACAATACACTTCGACGCCCGATAGGATAAAAAAAGCGGAAGCGGAAGGATAGGCAGCTGTTGCTGTTGCTGTAATCGTAAATGCGTTGCTACGCCATCCTAGCTCAACTTCCTAGGCCCTCGGCCACCATTTTGAAAGTGAAAAGGTGTCGCGACTAAGCGGAAAGGTTATTTTTTTTGAAAACTGAATTTAATTCAAATTTTTGATACTGTTTGCGTGGTAGAATTATGGTATCAATGATTTTTCTAAACTTTGGCACGAAAATAGTTTTAAAAACTCTGATTGGCGTTTGCCGATAGTAAACAAAAAGTAAAGCAAAATAATTGGTTAGCTGCAACGTTGCATTGGAAATGAGACCATTCGATTTCCGTTCCAGGTTTGGTTTTATTTTTGTTGAAGATTTCTAAGTTTTTTTGTGAATAATTTTTTGTTTTGGCTAATTTGTGAATACTATCACTTCCTTTGCACCCAATAGTCTAAAAATGGATTGTTTGTAAATTTGGTTGCAAAAAATTTTTAATTTTTTAACTTTGAAAATCGACAAAATATTATATCCTTTTTTCGCAAGTATTTCTTTTTTAAAAATATTAAGTAAAATTTGTGTATCAGATTACCAAAATTAGGAATTTTGAAATGCACAATATACTTACATATGTATTTTAAAAACTTAAGGATTATAGTTTGACTTTTTGAAAAGGCGGCAACCTTTGCAACAAAAACTCCTCTTTTAAGCCACTTTTAGTTGAAGCCCATTTTGTTTGTTGTTTATTTTACTTACTAAAAAAATGTAATTCAATTTCCTAAACAAGTGGCAACCCTCTTCAAAAATATTTTCGAAATATAGCTTTCTTATGCCTAACCAATATTCAGATTTTAAATTCAAGCAATTAACCAAATTTAATTTTATGGGTTAATCAACATACGTAATACTCCTATATTGGCAGTAAGAGCTAGTACTGTCCGTAAACATTACTGTACAGATATATCAATAAACACGTACGAAAGAAAAATAACGCATACGTTTATAAATAAACATGTACACAACACATACACAAAAGGGGCACTCACGTACACAATACATTCACAACAAGTCAAAAAGTCTACGTTCGGGTGGAGCCGAAAATTACATATACGCGGCGCAGGTATTAAATATAGTTTTTCACCTTTCTGAAAACTACCGTTACATGGTAAGAAGATTGGGATTGGGTTTACCCCAATTTCTAACAATTACAATAGTATGTGCAGTTATATTTAATGAGATGTGGGCGGTATTACGCCCACTCTCCAAAATTCTATAAAAATGTTACTTCTTTTCAAGGAATTGTTGTTAGTATCAATTTTGAGTAAGATAGCGTCCTTAATTTTCGAAATATCGAAGTTTCAAGAAGCGCTGAAATTTACCCTTATATGAAAAGTGAGGGGAAATTATAGTCCAATTTCAATAAATTTTAAGGTTTTGCTTTTGTGTTGTAAGCGAAATAATCTTACCAAGTTTGGCACAAATTGATCGAACGGTTAGCGAGATACACACATATGCGGTCTCTTTTCCAGAATTGTATCATAAACGTGTTTTTTTTTTAAAGAATTATTGCAAACCTCGATTTTGAATAAATTAGCTTCTGTATTTACTGTTTATCGAAGATTTATTATTTCTCTAAATTACCGTTATATGGGATGTGGACGTGTGGTTATTGTCCGATTTTAAAAGTTAGCCGTTTGGTATGTTGTTCCAAGTCTAACAACTGTGCCAAGTTTGTGAGAAATTGATGTAGTGGTTACCAAGATATACACTTGTAATCATAAGTGGGCGTGAACTCCTGTAAGAAAAACCGTGGCGACATAGTGACCGATGTCGATTATGTGCGTAAATTATGGTGGGTACACTTAACCACCACACGGAGTGGTAGCAGCACTGAAAGCTTTATAGAAGATGAACCTGAGCTCCAATTAGATGATGAGAAAGCTTTGCAGAAGACCAACCCGAGCCCCCAGTCGATCATGGAGTCAATGTCCCTACGTCTAGCTATGACGAGAAGTTGTGCGGCTGAAAAACAGCGAAGCTACTGCTCTGTCAAATCCACAAGAAATGCGATTCTCCCATACGAGAACACTACCGCGGGATCAGTCTTCTAAGATAGATTATAAAGTCTTATCGGGTATATTGTGTGAAGGAGTGAAACTCACCGTCAATAAACTGATTGGGCCTTATCAATGTGGCTTGAGACCTGGCCAACCCACCATACAACAGGTATTCCATTGCAGGTATAGACCATCTATTTGTCGATTTTAAAGCCGTTTTCGACAGCATGAAGTGGAGGTGTCTCTATTGCGCGATGTCTGAATTTCGCATCTCCGCGAAACTAATACGGCTGTATAAAATTACCATTCTGAGCTTCCAGTTCAAGTCTCAGCAAGCGGAAATTTTTATTTTTAAAAAGCATTTAGTCGTTTTCATACCCTTTTTCTATAAAGGAGTACCATTATAGCCTTTGCTTATTCAGGCTATTCAGATTTTTCCATCTTTTTAGAATTACAGAGCAGTAACATGCTAACTGTCGCTGATTATCGCATATTGTTGGCACCATCAAATGAGTTGTGCTTTATAAAATTCATTTATGCTGAAATGATACATGGAAGTGCGCCTCTATTCAGCAACTTTATTCAAAGGTGCATGCACTGAAAGTCGCGACATGGCAATAAATTGCATGCAACAATGGGCAACAATTAAAATAAAAAATGAGTACAGGAACTAAAATCCCACCTATGGTACCGGCTTGGAGCATCATGACAGCAATTTTCGCAGCAAAGATAATTTTCATACTTTCACTTCATTCACTGACTACAAATTTCATTTTCATTCATGTATGTATGAATGAAAATTTACCATTCTGGCACACCGTTACTCCATAAACGACCCACCGCATAACGATATTGCAATTGAATTCACTTCCTGCTGTCGTTGTGGTATTGTGGGTGCAAGTGCCATACTTCGGAACAACTGCATGCTTACTCAGCATAGTCGCACGTGTATGTATGTATATTTGTATGTAGTCACAGCTCATTTTATGTGCTAGCAAACGTAGTGTTAAAGAGGTAAGAACATGAACAAGTGAAGATGACAACCGACAACCGGCGAAAAATTAATGCAGCTGCAATTCAACACGCTGCCCCTAACATTCTCTGTTCTGCCAAAAGCTGACTGCATATGCAGCTTGCTTTTAAATGTGCCAGCTCATTTATCGGCTGGCTGTGGCTGAGTGGTTGGCTGACAGGCTGCCTGGTTGAGCGCAGATTGAGCGTTGAATTGCGTGCATGTGTGACTGCGTATGCGAGATTGTGCTCTGCCAGCAGCATGTCATACTTTCATGACTCGGCGCATTCGCCTGTGTAGGTAGGAGTTTGTAGAAATTTCATATCGTCCTTTCGGATAACTTTAAATGTACGCGTTGCAATGCTGATAACTGCTTAAAGTAACCACAGATAGACAGACGGACACGCATAAGTACCCATGTGTGTGAAATACCAACTCACAGCTCACCATGAGGTCATGCATGCACCATGTACAACAACAAAGATGTGGACAGAGTTAACAACGTCACTGCCAACGCCAACTATTGCCACAACCACTGCCAGCGCGTTCACCATCGTGTCCTCAGTGTCGCCGCCGCCGCCATCGTTGCTTAACTGGGACATCATTGCATTTAATTGAAAAACTTTTATGCGCTGCAAGCGTGAAAACAAATATTATAAATGAGTGTATATGTATATGCATGTAGGTTGACTCTAGCTGCTGCACAAGCACGAGCTTATGTATGTACATATATGCTGCTCTTCACAGTCACTTCACGCACACACATATGGTCAATAGTTGATACTCAACCGGCGCTTGTGGAAGACTGTGACATGTCGTTCAGTTAAGTAGCGATTTTTTCCACAGTTTTCTTTTTTACGCTGAAATTTTTTTCCACTAACTTAAACGCAGTTTATTGTTTAAAAATTTCTCTCGTAGTCCATGTCCTTCCATACTTCGAAGGTTTCTTTCAGGCTTGTCGCATTACTTACGGTCGACTTGGATGCTGAACATGCAGTACAGGCGGGCTGAGCTGTCCACAATGACGCTTCATCAACTCGAAACACAGCTGCGTCAGCTGCTGTAACTCAACTCTTGCTTGGCGTTAGCAAAGAGGGAAGAAACAAACAATTAAAAATAATAATAATAATAAAGAAAACGAGGTAGTGAACGGTTATCTTTAGCGATTTTACGACCTTACATATTTGAAATATCATACACGCTTCCAAGCGTATTCAACGCATGTGAACATAAACTTTCTTTTCTTTTTTTTGGTGAGATTTTAATAAGATGTAAACAAAGTTGTAAATATCTGGTTTAATTGCATTTTAATTCAACTGCTGGCATTTTATATGTACACTATCCAAATTACGTGAAATCATGTACGGCTTACAGTGCGTATGAGTAACATTATGTGGGGAATTTCAGTCAGCTGCATGGGAGGCGATTGTTGAGATTATTTCTGTATAGCTCGGTTTTTTGCTGTTATTGGCTTTTTGAAGTGATAGAAATGCATGGGCGCTGAGAAGGAAAAGCAGTGACTCATAAAATGCAAAAACGGCCACTGGATCCAGGTAGGAGATCGTGGCCCAAAAGCAATTAAAGTGTTAGTAAATCTATTTGTTTTAACGCTGATCGTCAGATCGTACCTAGGATAAGAAAAAATTTAAGATTCTTTCACGCTTAGGGAAATACGCAGCTCAAAGTTATGTAAAAAGGCTGTACTTTTATTTGTGAAATTTATTCCCCGCTTAAGATATAACAATGTTGAGGAATTGAGTCTTCCTTTTTAAATTATCTATCGTTTTAACCTTTAATTAGGCGCATGGAGTTAAGGCAATCTCAATTTGAAAAAAAAATATCTCCCCGCGGGTACGTAAATTAATCACGGCCAGAACATCGGCGTGTACACATGTATAGGTACTATCTTGAGTGCTGACCCCATGCGACCACTAACGTAACATTTTTTGGCGGAGTTTGTCAAGTTTGCCTAATTTGGCGAGCTTAAAGTTGGGTGTATTACACACGGACTGTTATAAACCGCTCCAAAATTTTGCTTCCAATCGTTAAAATGCGGGAAAAGAGGAGGGAGAGGTTACTGACCGAACTTAATCGAAGGCTGATCGGGAAGTGTTATAGACGGTGTCAAAATACTCGGCGGGTGAGTTACATCCACCTTGCCCTCCGTTCTACAAATGTGCCCAGAAGAGTAATTTAAGTTTGATTAATTATTAAGAGTAAGAAATAGTTTTTTTATGATTTTTCATTGTTAAACTCCAGTACCAGGTTGGCAGAGCTTTGCCCGGAGTGCAAATACTTTTTAAAGTTTTCAAGATTTGGATAGCTTTAAAAAAATATTTTGAAAAAATGGATTTCGCTATTTATTAAGTGAATTTCTTACTCCAAAATTTAGGTGGCAACCCTGTTCCATATCTTGAGCGTATATGGCTGTGTTACAAAAAAAAGAAAATGCTGATTGAAATTAACAAAATAAAAATTTGTACTACATAAAGCGTGGCAACCCTGATGGAAAATATTTTCCGAACAAAGCTCTCAACAATGCCTTTCATTTGGTATTCATATTGCCGGGTTTTAGATAAATTGTGCAGAATCGAAAATAAGTAGCAACCTTACGCTATTATCCTAAGGTATAACATTTTGTATATGGGGAAAGCATTGGTTAAGAACCTTCTTTTATTACCCATGAATAGTAATATTTCACCTTTTTTTAAAATAGGTGGCAACCCTATTGAACATATTTTTGAATTAGGGGTCTTTAAAATAGCTTCCATTTGTGTGATTTGAGAATGTGCATACATGTGTGTCCAAATATCATGATTTGTCTTTGCACGAATTTTAATTCATATAAATTGGGTAATATTAAGGTGCATAAATTAAAAAAATTACAAAAGAGTAATAACTAAAAATTAAAACAAAAAAAAATTAAAAATTAAAAAATTCTTGCTCTGGAACTCGAACCTTTTTTTTGAGCGCCGCGAGCAAAATTACATACTTATTCTTTTCACTGCAAGTTAGTTGTTCGTAAGAAGAAAGAAAATAATACTGAACACTAAGGAATTGTGTTTTCCTTAAACTGAGTCAAATCGTTTACTCATATTAAGGCAGCAAGGTTTTTGAAGCCATTTTAAGGTAATATTTCGTTAGAATAATATACTTTTTTCCTAGTATCAAGGAAGATTTTTTCTGAGTGTAGGGAGTGCTTGTTTCGCTGTTTTTAAATCTGCATACGACGAAGCTAAGTGTCGCGCACTTCACAAATGAAAGCTGTCGGAGTCCTTCGAAGCTCCCAGCGGTGTTCGAAAAGGTTGCACACTTCGATATCTCTACTTCATTTTGGTCATTCGGGATGTGCTGGATACTGCCCTGGGTTCCCATTACGGACTTCTTTGGGTAACTGACAAACATTTCGGCGCATTGGTTTTATAATCTGTATCAAATTGGCAACGCGTTATACAGAGAAGCCGCGCTGCTGAAGGCATCTTCTTATATTTGAACCACGTTTCGGGCCCTGGAATCTAAATGTTCTTTACCACCCTGGAATTAAATTAGAAGAGAATTAGCGCATCACAGTTTTCTTGCATTGTCTCGCAGATTGCATTTATTGAATGGCGGTGATGTGAGCCTTATTCCTTCCGAAGACATAAACCAGCCAGTCACCTTCTCCAATGAAGCAACAGAGATTCAAGCTGCATGTCCCAATATCATTTCCCTGTAAATATCTACCATGTTCGCCATCAAATGAAGGAAATCTTATCCTAGGTTGCATATTAATTTTCATAGGAAACTTTGCTTTACGTTTGTGTCATCGCTGAACTAAGAATAATATGCGACTCGGACATGGGAAATAAATTTCGTTAACTTCATTGTCATCTCAATCAGCTGCAAGAGCTCTTAGTGAATGAAATTCACATACAAAACAATTTTTATGTGCTATCATTTACAATTTAACTTTCGAAATCTAATTTTAAGTCTCTATGAACAAAACCGCTTTCGCAGTTGCTTGTACCATGCAGGTGTCAAAAAATTTTCCAACTGACTTCGACTCAGACAGAAGTTTGAGTGCCATTTCATTTCAGCTTCGGCAAAGAGAATTAACCAAATTTCATTTTACTCACTTTTATCCCAAACTAAATAATTAAATTTTATTAACAAAACTCGTTGGACGCACACGACTTCACAACAACATTGGCCTTAATCCAATCGAATTCATTTAAAGTTACCGCTCGAAGAATGTGACACTGATAAGTATGTATGCGTACGTGCTTTTAGAGCCTGAAAAATTGCATTTCGGGCACCAGCCACAGGTTGACCACAAGAAATTTCCTCAATTAATACTTTTGTCGAACTGAAATGGAAGCGAAGCAAGGCTGAGTGTGTAGCAGCAGCCGCCAATGCAGGAGGCGAATGAAAAAGTTGTAATTATAGTAAATGATCTGTCACATCCTTGTGCAGTGTGTGTATGTATATGTTGTGAACAAGCAAGGGCAAGTGAGCGAAAATGAATATATGTGTTTTGCAACAATCCAACGAAATGACATTGCCACCTTGGCGACAACTTTCTTCTTGCAGAGGAATGTCATTCATTTTGCCTGCTTACGCTATGTTGTGGTAAGTGCTCTCTGTGCTATGCTGCCAGTGGCGTCATTCCTTTTCACATTTTGGCCATTTTTATTAATGCTGCAGTTGCTGTCGGCTTGTTGTCGTTCATTAAAAAGTTGTTAGCTATTAGTTGTCGCCATTTTTTTTTACGCGCCGCTCCGCCGCACTTCTCTGCGCTGCCACGCGGCGGTATCTGCACTGCAGCATTCTAAGAAGTTTTTAACAAGTATACTTTTTCACTTCCTTACTTCTGTTATCTTCATGTAATACTTTCTTGTTGCTTTTGTTCTTTCCAACTTTAAGTGTGTAGTTATGGTTTTTGTTTTTGTTTTTGTTTTAAATTAATGACGATGGCGCCGAGTATTTTTGCAGTAGTAGCTCTGTTTGCTTGCGTACTTTGTATTTAACGATTGCAGTTGTTGGCGTAAATCATTGAGTTCTTTACGAGCAGTAAAGGTTTGNAACGATTGCAGTTGTTGGCGTAAATCATTGAGTTCTTTACGAGCAGTAAATGTTCTTTTTTTCGAATTTATTTCGCAATGGTTATCATTGAATTTTATGTCAGTTATTGGAATTAATATCACAAGTTCCAGCGTAAAATTATGTTACTTTTTCAAAGTCGTAACTTACGACATTCTGCGAAGACACGGCAACTAACGGATCCGACTTCAGATCGGTAGCGATATACTTATCAGCGGAAAGCGGCTTAAGAATGAAAAATGCGAAATTACCGCTGTGTTTAATAAGTTTTAATTGCACAAAGAGCCTAAGCTGGCAGATTAACGCGCATTAACTACAAACGAGCAGAGTCATTAGTAGATAGTGATTGTGTGATAGTTATGGAGGCAGAGGGAAACATGAAACTAGCATAATTAATGATGAACGCTGATAGCGTATAACTTTGTGATAAAGGTACATTGAGTGCTAAAGTTTCGGTGAAGTTATGTTTTTTTTTTTTTTAGTTTTATCAAGCACAAAAATCCAAACACCTCATAAGATGCTTCATGTTCAAACTAAAGTTGTCTTACTAATGTATGATTTAATTAAATTTGACATTTCTAACAGGTTGCAATTCAGTAGAATCTCGAAAAAGTTAACCGAGATGTCCCAGGGGTAATTAACTTTTTCGAAATATTAATTTTCTAAGCTGTTTTCAAAATGAAAAAAGNATTCAGTAGAATCTCGAAAAAGTTAACCGAGATGTCCCAGGGGTAATTAAATAATAATTATAATAACAACATAGAGCTTTTAGAAAATAACACGCAAAACTTTTTTCAATGATTTAGTTTTCATCATAACGTAATATAAACTTAGATTTGTAGAAGCATATTCCGGTTTATGGAGAGGTAATTTTTTGCTGCACGCAAACAGTTCACAACTCACAAATTCAAACGCTCACGACAAAAAAGAAATTCGGGATCTATCCGTAAATAAATTGAGTTCGGGCTGGTTATTCCAGTTCACGAATTTTCTTGGCCGTGGTGACGTGTTTGAGTTTTTCGTTTGATCGTTCAGTATCAGTACTGGCTCCGTTGTCAATCCCTTCTTGAGCATGCAGCTTTAAATGTGTCTCTCTGAACTCTTCGTTTTCATTTGCTTTTTCGCGCTTATTTGTCGTGGTCTTGACCAATATAATAACATCTCAAAGAGCTTACCTAGATGTAAATTTTTCCTGCGCTAGAAGTTTTATTAAGTTTTCTCTTGAGGCTTATTTTTCAAAGATACATCTATACATTTTATCTATTATGTAATACTTCTTAGCTTAATTGTTCTTTCTAGTCTGTGAGATTGTAAATCATAGATGGAAGAAAGCTGAATTGAATTGAAGAAGTCTTTACATCATATTGCTTCTCGAGGTTTAGGGTAGGGTAATTCTATCTATCTAATCTATGGATTTTACTCCATCGTAGTAAAAATCGACCAGAAACCAAATCAGCAAAGGGAGGAGATGGGCAACGCCTCGAGCGGACCCGCTCCTACAAACATTATTCCGGACGAAGAGGCCAACAAAACAGGCAACGCTTCGAGCGGACCTGGGACCAACCAGGCTCAGTATCTGCTTATGTAGGGTCGGTCTGCAGTCGGTGGGAAAGGCTGGACGAGGACCAGCTTCTGGTCTCCGAACAAGAGGAGGAGGACAACGACATGAGAATCATTTCAGCCGCTGAACGGAGGGAGCTAGAAAAAATGGACAGCACCGATTCTGAGGATGGTGCAGATCCTACGAATTAATCTAAACCACTCCAAGGCAGCTTTGGCTGCCCTCCTTCTTCGCCTCAGCCATAAAGCTGAGAACTTGATTCTTTTCCAAGAGTCTGGGATCGTCAGAAGCAAGGTTTGCGGATTAAAATCTGATGCTTACCAGATGGTAGCAGCTCCAGTAGCGGGTAGAATTGAATGAGTTCTATATTCAAACTTCCCACCCCGAACGAGGTAGTACAAAATTTAACAAAAAATTGGGAATAAACCATATAAAGTACACTGGATGTACACGGTTGTGATAAGACCCATTCTTTTCTACGGGGTCACCGTATGGTGGTGGGCTGCGCTAAACAAAACTTTTCCCAGAGCCGAGGTAGATCGGGTGCAGAGGAAGGCTGCCATGCTCGTCACGGGAGCACTGCCCACTACCCCCACCAAATCTCTGGAAATGATCTGGAAATAATGTTAATTCTTCCACCTGTGGATCTCTGTAGCAAATTTCGTGCCAACTGCAGTGCGGTAAGGTTAAATACCAGCCAGCCGTAGAGAAACCTCAGAGTCGGACACGAAAAAGTACTTTAAACTCTACCGGGGAATCACAGACAGATAGATTATACCACTCCTCTACTCTGCTTAGACAACCAATTCTCCATAAGAATCCCGGAGAGGAACAAACTGGGAGAGGCCACAGGCTTAATACACAGATGGTTCCAAGCTTAAAAAATTAGTGGTTTGCGGGATTCATTCTGACGAACTCACGCCAAGCCTCAGTGTTTGTAGACCAGACCATTGTACCTCTAACCTCCTGAAAACACTCACTAAAGGCTGCACTCATCGAGGAGGTAAACACCAGGTAGGCTGTGGAAACCAACTGCCATACTACATGCAAGACAAATTCGGCCAAACATTGATGTAAGGCGATCCCTAGCTCTCACTCGGCTGGACCGCTCCTCTCTCAGATTAGTAGGCGTGGTAAACACCGGACACTGCCTGATGAGCAGACACGGAAAAAGGTTAGGATACCCCCCTCTCGATTCAGAGACGAGGAAGAGGTTGAGGGCATCGAAAATTATCTCTGCTATTGTCCCGCCCTGGCCAACATGCGCAACCAATTCTTTAGCAAGTACTTTCTAGATTTTTTAACCGACTTGAACTTGGCGAAAATCCTCGATTCAGTTACTAAGGGAGGGAAAGAAACAAATGGCTTCGGCCAGTGGTATGACAACGGGCTTTTCCGGCCTACGTATGCTCCGTTCACTGCGCGGGGCAGCTATTCCAACCCAACCAAACCTAACCTAAATCACNATGACAACGGGCTTTTCCGGCCTACGTATGCTCCGTTCACTGCGCGGGGCAGCTATTCCAACCCAACCAAACCAAACCAAATGCGGAAAACCCCAACGTAAACTTTACACCAATTGAATTGAATGGGTTTAAAATCGTATACAGTATTTCTCGGTTATAAGCACCCAGGCTATACAAAATTTCTGCTTATAAGCTCTAGAAAATTGCAAGAAAATTTCCTTTATTTAACTATACACCAAAAAACACGCTTTGAGCATTTCCCGCTTACAAGCATCAAAACATTTATTTTCTTCGTGCTTATAAGGACAGAAAATTTACTTTTTCATTTTGAAATTATTTTTGTAGATCACCTGTACATAAGCATGATTTTCATAGAAGCACTTCCCGCTGATAAGCACCGAATCTCGAGCATTTTCGATGGTGCATATATCCGGGAAATCGTGGTATGAATATTATCTGCTATTAGGATTGGACATAATAGAACTTAGTCTGACTTGTAATTCATAGTAAAGGCCGTATGCGTTTTATGCATTAACCACATATTTAGAGCCGTTTTCCCAAGTAACTTTTAAAATTTACCTGGCTTTCAAACACATTTTTTTCAGACCAAAATTTGTGTTTAAGGGACAAATGAATTTTAAAGCCTGCTTGAGAAAATTACGCCTATGCATGGCGTTGTAAATGCAGCTTATCTTCGCGCTGTGAAAGTCGCGCAATCAGTTATTTAATCAGAGGCTAAGCTTGTTTTCGTCAGTGGGGCATTTTATGCAATATTAATAAGGCTCATCCCACGATATATCACTGTGCTCTCGTGGCTTTATATAATTTATTCATGGATTTTACTGCTACCGTAGGCATGCGCAACTGCGGTGGCAATAATAAAATGCATTGCAAATACGTAAATGAGCAAAACGGAAATTTACATTTAATGAGCTTTTAAAATGCAATTTCCACTTCATGCTAGCACTACATATGTACATAAACGACAACAATAGCCAGCATACTCCCCCCCCCCACATACACACAAACATTTGCGCAATCCCAATAGTCTGAAGCTTTTGAAGAATGCCCATTTCATCCGCAAAAATGCGCTCCCAAGTGAGCATGAGGCTGAATAAAAATAATGCAAATATGAACAATGGCAACAATTTTCCACATTTTCATCGTAATTATTGGCGGTGCAGCGGCAACACCACCCATCATCAACGTCAGCAACGTCAGCGACTGCAGCAACGCACACATAATGTTTGTAATTATGGTGGCATTTTATGTGCCGCGCTCTTACTCCACTGCATTTTTTCTCTCGCTGCTGCAAGCTTTTGTCTTGAGCTTCTTGCGCGCATNCATGTTTCACATGTGTAAGTATGAAATATACTTGCATGTAACTTCATGTGTATGTAAATATGTGTGTCGAAGGGGACATGAAAAGAATGCAGCTACTGTCTCACATATAGTACATTCACGCTCTTCACTTAGGTATGCATTTTATAGTGTGTTTTCTGTGCCAAGTGCTTTTTATTTATTTTTATGCTCCATTGTATTTCTTCATTATAAAACAGTAAAGTGGATGGAAAATAGCAACTTGTTCTTTACTCAGTCGCTCACTGTAGACATTTTCTGCTATGCTTCAGCCTTTTTTCTCGGTATTATCTTGATTATTGTTGCGCTCGTTTACCGTTGCAGTTTGTCCACTTTTCCATTTCCCTGCCAACTTGAAAAGATTGCAACACTACACGGTTTTATGAAGAAAAAAAACAGTAGACAGTAAACTGGTAACAAAATATAAAGAATAACAACAATCGGTTAGTAAAAATAAAGGAATTCTTTATAATAGCATTGACGGTTACTTGTACTAGGCAGGCAGAGGTGCTTTTAGCTGCGCAAGAAAAAAAGTAAAAATAAAAAAAAAACAGAACATGAAATAAACAAATAATGGGTAGGTTCAGAAGGCGCAGCAGTTGAGCGCAACCGTTGCTAAAAAAATCAGTGATCGTAATGCGTCTTCTGAACGGCTTGATACATTAGCTGTCAAATTCAAAACACACAACATGTTGTCTCAAATGATCAGAAAAATATTACGATCATTTAACACGCAACTGTTCAGTTGATCAGAAGTATAAAACAACACGTTCAGAAGGTGCAATCGCAACAGTACTGAGCTGTTGCGCCTTCTGAACGTGTCCATTGCCTTACTTTTTCTACAGGGTGTCTTAGACCACCCTTTCGCTCATTTAAAACGGAGGAAAATTTTGTTGATAGGAAAATGCAAAAACTTGAATCACCAAGTCGCAGAAGTCTATTCCAAAAAAAAGTTTCCGACAAAAGTTATGTAACTTTCCGCAGAATACGAGTCAGTGATATAGACATGTACGTCCCATTTGAAAAAAAAAATGGCCTCCGGTCAGTTTAACCCACATCTGGTCGAAACTCGAAGTCGGTAATATGATCCATTCGCCCATTTTAGAAGTCCAGGACGAGTTAAAGTTCGAAGGCCATTTAGAGGTTGGAAATACACTTCCGATAAGATGTTTCAAAAAAGAAGTTCAGTATTTTTATTTTTCATTATAATCCATTTAAAAATTGTACTTCCGCTCAAAGTGACACACTTCCGGTCGAAAGCCGAAGTCGGTAATATGATCAAAAGATAGAACATTACGGACTTGGTAGTTCATAATCTAGTGTCTTCCAATAATTAAAAAAAAAAAACATTTTACTACATTTTAGAATGGGTAAATAAGTGTTTTAGGTCATCCTGTATAGGTTCCATGTCTGCATTAGCTTGATACTCATGAAACAAATTTTTAATTATTAATAAAGATCTTTTTCCAAAGGTCACTTTAAATGAGCAAATATTTAAAACTCAACACTCGGACATTCGAGAAGACTTAGCGTAGCTCATCGTTTGAGGCTTAACATACTTTTTGATAGCCGGGTGGCAATCGAAGCTTTATAAAGATATGCTGAACGTGGTTTCCAAAAATATTTTTACCAAAAAATCACCTCAGATAATAGAAGAGATTAAGCTTAAAAGGTAAGCATAAAAATGTTTTAAGATTTTATCAATAGAATCAAAATAAAGAGATTTTTGACGATATATTCAAATTGGTCTAGCTCGCACAAATCATAATATTTTTTTTTGCTTTTACCGAAATATTTTGCTGGAAGGCCTTAGATATATAAAAGTTTATAAATATCGTGGAAAACCTGCAACTTTTTTCTAGCGATGCACCCTAATGTTTAGCCATCAGACTGAAAATATGAGAGAAAAATTTGCAGAGAGGCAGGGACTGTAACAGTTACAACTTTTATTAAAAAAATCGCTCTTTAGCAATTACTTTTTTGACTTTTATTTAATTACTCCTTAAATAACCGTTATTTTTGACTTATATTTTATAAATCCAAAATAAAAGTTATTTTTGATTTTTAAATTATATGTCATACATACTAGTTATCGAAGTCCTTTATTTATAAAAGTCATAAATTAAAATCAGTCACTGACCTTTATTTTTTAAATCATACTTATAAAAGTCAGTTGTATAAGTCGTAGTAACCTTTTGTTTCCCAACACCTTCTTAACTGCGAAAAATGTTAATGGCCTTTATACGAATGATTTCAAAAGTAAAAGTCGGTGACTGATTTATATTGATGAATTTTAAAATTAAAAGTTACTGACTGATTTTTATTGATGACTTTTATCAATAAAAGTCTTCAATAACTGTTATCTAAGACATATAATATAAAAATTAGAAATGAATGTTATTTGGATTTATAATATAAAAATCAAAAATAATAGTTTTTTTTTTTAATTTTGCATAAAAATTGCAAATAAAAATTTATTTTCAGATTTGAGTCTCGGTGAAAAAAGAAATCGATGGGTATGTATCACTTAGTTGTAAAACATTTTCTTTATTGTGAAATTTTCCAAAACAGTTTTCATCAATAACTGTTGTGTTCAGTCCCTGCAGAGGGTTTTAAATTTATAATTACTATTTTTTATGAAATTGTACAAAAAAAGGTCAATGAGGTCCATATTGGCAAGAATTATGGGGCAAAAATGTTTAAAAAAACATTGCTCGCTAAATTTTAATTAAGTAAAAACTTAAAAAAAAATACATAATAAAGGCAGGGAAAAATCCTTTAAAAGCATAATTTCTTTGTGGCCGGCTTGGCGTATGAGCAACAATTTTTGTGACATTCTTTAGTTACACTACCTATGTATGTACATACATATGTATGTAAATGTCGCCACTGGCACATCCTACATAACTATTTATTTATATTTTATATTTTCATTTGTAATTTCCTTCTAGCTGCATAAATAGCTTTAAAAAATTAAATTTGTTGCACAATTTTTTCCTACCATAATTTTCCGAAGTTGCGCCAACACAACCATCACAATTCCACATAACTTTCTCGTGTATCCGTTTGTGCTGCTCCGTTTTTGTTACGTTCGTTAGCGTGTTGTAAGAATTAAATTTACAAAACAAAAAAAAATCTAATAATGACGACAAAAATCTCTAGAGTGTCTGAAGTGCATTTTGGGTGAGTGCTGAGCGAAAGAAATAAAACAAAAGAATAAACTAGTGCAACATATAAATATGTACATACATACTTTTTCTGATGCCAGCACACAATGCTTTGCGTAACTGTGTGCAGCCGTGCGCTGAGTTGGAAAAAAGATAGCATTGAGAGAAAAAAGCAACTGAAATGTTTAGTAAAGTATCCAAATAAAAGAAAACTTTGGCAATTTGTCACAGCGGTGCAGCGATGTCGTATGGTTTTTAAGTAGCCCCGCGCACACAGAAAAACTCACACAGATATGTCGGTGTATAAGTACATACATATGAACAGTCTCAAGCAAGTAAATATATGTTACTTCTATGGTGGGCCAAGTGACAATCCAGTTTTTTGTGCTTCTGTCGCTATTCCAGCTGTTGTGGTTGCCAAGTTCAGTTGTTTTAGTTTATTAGAAACCAGTTTTTTTTTTTTGTTTATATCTGATTGTTTTCGATGCACCCACTTCTTTCGCTTTTTAACTCGAAGCTTGAACGAAAAGATAATAAATTTTATACACTTTTTTGAATCTGTTTCACTATATAAGCAGCTGCTATTAGTAAAGTTTTTGTTTTGTTTTTTTGAATTTATGGTATTATTACGGCAGGCGTTTGTTGTACGCAAATAAAAAGTTTCGATTTGCAATCAGTGTTTTTTTTGTGTTGTACTTTAGCCGCTAAACTTTTTTGGTACAACTGATTTGTTGCTGCAATGAAACAAACGCATTGGATTTTCGCCATGTGACAGTTCAGCACTTATGTGCATAAAAGAACTGACGAGTCAAATTCGGAACATGCACAAACCATATAAATAAAAGTAAATTGAAATAGAAATTGTACATGGTTGTTTTTTTTAAATAATAAAATCAGAGATGAGCTAGTTAAAGCGAAAATAGTCTTTTGAAAAATAAATAAAAACTTTTCAGATTTGTAGGTGTTACCGGGACGAATCTACCAAAACCGCTTAAAAATTTTTATGACGATAATCAAGAAGGAATTAAATAATTAGAATATTTTTTACCCGGTCCGACTTTTCACTGAAAGGTTGTTACCGGCTTTGTTGGAAAAGGGAGAATTATAGTTCTCTCTTAACTCTAGCGGTAAGAAACCTCACGCCATTTGGCTAACTTAGACACATGGATGACTATTTCACTGCCAAGCAGTAATCGACTATCTTGGTTTACTCACAGCCATTTTTTACAGGCAAATACAAAGTTATGATACCCGTATGATGAGATCGGTACGTCATACCTTGCCACATTCTTAATTCTATACAGATGGCTCAAAATTTGAAGGTAGAACACTCGTGGGAGGAGGAATTTTCTAAGCTGAATAGAGGCAAGAAACATTCATTTAATAGGATGGTTCTATTTTTGCCGCATGTCTTCCTAGGGATCAGTGACCTATTCCGCAATCCAGACAAGAGGGACGGTAGTTGACTATGGCATCGAGCATAATACCATTTGCTTTCTTTAATGAGCTTAGATTTGAAGATTTATTTTGACTTGAAGGATACCTAGAACTACCGCTTGAAAGCTGTTTGCGTCTTTTCCTTACCGTTAAAACAGAACAAAACTGAGCTCCTCAAAGTAGACTACGCTCCTACATCCTAATCCTTGTTCATTTCGTCGGTGCACAGAGTGATATCCTCTCCATTAGTCACTCGGTTTCTTCTACATTCTCCTTGCTCGGTACAGCTGAAGTCTAGTTTGTCTTCCATACCAACTCTAGGCCGAAGTGCCCAGTGTTTAAAGGTCTGACTCTCTGAAGCTGACCACCGATTTCATAGCAATTTCAATTTGGTGAAGATCGTTAGAGATCTGGTTGAGGTTGATATCATTTAGCAGTCCTGTCGGGCAGAATTTTAATGCACCCACTCCCGCCGCACCTTCTGCCCTGTGTATGTTGCTAAGTTTGCTAAAATTTTATTATTGGATATATTTTCATAAATATTTAAAATAAACAAAAGGAATTTAAAACTGAAAATGCCTTATAACATGCCAACAATTTTCATTGTATGTACGAGCTCTCAAACATTAAACAGAAAAGAGAAGTGACTATTTTGAACTAAAATTCATATTGCGTAGCCTATTGTTTGTGGACTATACTGTATATATTCCTGTGCATTCAATATTAGCTGGCATATGTATGAAAATTGAAGTGTAAATATCTACATACTTGTCTGTATATATACATATGTGTTATGTATGCACAGTTATTACGAATTCCAAATATGTATGTACATGCACATATGCACGTACGCTCTCCCATAGCCCCGCATATCTATCCGCAAATTCAACGGA
The DNA here is from genome assembly GCF_001687245.7 of Rhagoletis zephyria. Classification (NCBI taxonomy): domain Eukaryota; kingdom Metazoa; phylum Arthropoda; class Insecta; order Diptera; family Tephritidae; genus Rhagoletis; species Rhagoletis zephyria. Next base: position 6,284 of record NW_016164577.1, on the reverse strand, counting down.
CTTTCGGCGACAAAAAAAAACCAAAGCGGAAAATCGCATACGCCTCGCTGAATTTTGATTGCAATGCAGGGTGGCCAACAATGCGAACGAATTAAAAGCACAACAATGGCACTGCAATAGCAGCAGCATCTGTAGCAATGGTGGGGCATGCGAAGCTGCATAAAACTAACAAAAGTTACAATGGCAAAAACAGCAACAACACAGAAGCATAGGAAAGTATGCGATAAATACGCGTAAAATGCTAGCAAACAAACATAGAAGCAAACAAATACATACATACATATTTAACAGAGGGGAGTGAGCAAGTGAACGAGTGAGTGTGGGGTGCAGAACGAAACAGTGTAGGTCGTTGGGCGCGCGCAGAAACAGCCCCTGTTTGTGCATGCACCGTTGCATTGTTGCAAGGACGAACAAGTAAATGAACGAATGAATGAACGAATGAGTGAATGGCAGCATAAATGTGAAAGCTTGCAGCCGGAGCGGTTAATACGCAAACGGAGGGGAAATCAGCTGATGGCGAGCATAACGTTGCGTGCAATTTACCTCGGTCGCACACATTCTTCTACAGCAGTGTAGGAGAAACGCTGCACAATAAAATATTATTGTAATTGTTTGCTGCCTGCTTTTGCGTTTTTGTTTTTTCCTTGTTTTTGTTTACTTTCACATTTTTCGTTTACTCGAATATTTTATTTTTCAAGTGAAATTTAGTAAAAGTGAAATGCACACAAAAATGGTTCGGCTGAACGGGAAATTGTTTGGAAAGTGAATTTGGATAGTGAAATTTTTATTTAAAGTAGGGCAGTAAGTCAGACTAGTGTGTTACCAGTTCAGTAAAATATGATTTTATGGGGGTATTAGCAGCGTCACGCGGTCGATGTGGGTAATAGATGGATGGGGAGAATTTAAAATATATTTACACACATACATGTAAAAAAATATAGAGCTTTCGACTTATATAAGATTTTAAAAAGCTTCGAAGTACTTTATTAAAAATATAATTTCCTTTTAGTTGGAGGGAATGTACGCTTTTGGGGCTTTTTCGTCACAAAAAATAAAGCTAGTTACAATACGGAACGAAAAAATTTCAGATTTAGTGAAGAACGTAAGTAGTGCATAAAAGATCTAACACAAAGAGAAAACACAGTAATAAAGCCCATTTCAATATGATAACTGCTTAACTTTTCTAGTTTTTAATAAGCGTTCAGTCGGAAAATATTTCATCAAATACCTTATTCTTATTAAATTTGTCTCAAAATTAGTAAAATTTCTTTTCGGAGTTAAGCGGGATTCCTGGAATAGTTTTAAAAACGTAGAGTTTTCTTTATGGTATTGTGTTGTTTGATTTTCTGGAATATTTCGGACTTTCTGGTTACTTTGCCCAGGACCTTTATTGCTTTTTTGCATTTTCTTTTCGGATTTTGCGAAACTTGTCGTGTTTGCTCGATATCTCTTGGAATTATCCTAATCTCGAAATTTTTTCGAGAGTTTTCTCCATATTTTCTTGGTGTCTACTTTTTGGAATTTTTACAGTATTCCAAATGTTTTTTTTTTAGATTTTCCGAATCCTTTGGGATTTTTAGGATTATTTTCTTAGCTGTTTAGATTTTTCCAGAATTTTTAGAGTAATGCTATATAGTTCGGATTGTTTTATACTTTTTTAGAGCATATTTGAGGCCTTTCACTACTGTGGGTCACCGAAAGATTCATCTACCGGCTCTCATCGATACTTTCTCCATTCCTGCATGACCTCAGGGGCACGGTTGCCACACGTTATAAAAATAATCAACCAAAATTTGAAGAAAAAACAACCAAATTGAAAAAAAACAAATTTGTTTTCCACTTACCTATTAAAAAAAGAAACGCTTATTAAAAAAAAAAAATTAAGCAATTTTATTGAGTTTGAGGGCGGGGTTTTTAATGAAAATATTTTGAAGAAACAACATTAATTTACATTTTGGTAGAAGTTATGGCTTATGTTTCGGAAATCAAAAATTATTGAAATTCTTGTGCGTTCAATCACATATTTACTTTATATATGCGCATATAAAACACGTTACATTCAAAATATCTAGTAATATGAAAAATTCATTTATTTATTAATGGCATTCAGTATGCAAAAATACTTTTTGTAAAGAAAACTACCAAACAACCAAATTATAAAAATTAAAGAAAACACCAAGTTTGGTTGGAAACAACCAACAGTGGTAACCGTGCCCAGGCGATACACCAGGCACCCACCTAGGCTGGCGCCAATTATCTTCACTTATGAGAAAGCCTGGCCTGTGAGTGAGCACGTACTGAAAGAACGCCAACATAGCACGGAGGTATGTAAAATTAACCAGGCAAACCAACGCACTCTCACCTCAAGCATGCTTGTGGTTATGCAATTTTGATAGGCTCAGAGTGTCGACAATTCTACACCGATACCAACATCAGTCGCGCTGCCCTTCTTCTACATCAGTGCTACTATTGCTCCTGCTACCAGCCCTTTCACTGATCTACTTTATTTTATTTATCGCTTTATGCGCTACCTTTTTATTCACACTCACAAAATTTATCAAGTCATTGCCCCTAATTTAAATAAAGTCTTTTAACACACTCACGTTTGGTAGGAAAATATTTTAATCTTTGGTGACGCCTAGTAAAATACCCTAATTAACATTGTTGTTGAAAATTTGGACACTCTGTCTAACTGTCATATTTAATGAACGAACATTGAAATTGTAGATGTGGTGTGGTATTGATGTTTTATATGTATATTTATGCCGTCAATGTCGTTCTGAAATAAACTAGTAATTTTTAGCAAAAAAAAAACCGAATTCAACTCCTATATAAAAAAAAATATATATATATATATCTCATGATCCGCTGATCGGATCTTAATCAGATTAGTATGGGACCACCTCTGAGACACTACCTTTCCGATGCAAAAAGAATTATCGAAATCGGTTGACGTGGTCCAAAGTTATGCGGTAACATACATAAAAAAAAAAAAAAAAAAAATATTCCGACGAACTGATAACCTCCTCCTTTTTTGGAAGTCGGTTAATAAATAAAACAAAAAAAAACTTTTTAATATACCACGCTTCTATAAATGGACTAAAAAGTAGTTAATAATATTTCGCAGTCCCATAGAATTTTTTTGAAAACTTTTTATTTAGAAATTTTAGCAAAAGTCTTTATTAACAATTTAAGAGAATGAAAAGCTTACCCTAAAACCGAAACTGAGAAGCGATAGCGAAACAGATGATATGATTAAAAAAAGAATTACTCTATGTGGGCCGCTCTTTACATTTAAAAATGTATGTAATAGTCCATATTCCTAAATACTTCTGAATTTTTTATTGATTTGCAGTATTTTTACTATTGGTAAAATTCATAAATTATTGGCTCACTTACCTTTGATTTACTTTTATCTGCTTTATCTTAGTTTAACACTTTCTTATTACGAAATTCAAGTGCCAATTTATATTTCCTTCTGTTGCACCTAAGCCATTTTATTATTGTTCGATTCAATTTCCGCGTTAAATTCGCAGCGGCAGTTCATTGTTATATCCGTTGCTTTAGATTTCATACACTTTTTCATGCAATCTCTTTTCTTTTATGCATTTTTAGTATTTTTTCGTCGATTTATTCTTATCGACACTCACAAAATCTAACTTTACAAAACTGAAATAAGTATTCCTCGAAAGAGCAGCACTCAAACAGTAAAACACCGTCGTTGTTTTCAACTATTTGCAGTTTTATGGAGTCATGTTTGTGTTTGCTTTTTGTTCATTATTGATTGCATTTTCTTGTTATAGGTAATTTCGTGCAGCATTATTTTCCCAAGTTACCTACTCTTAGATTTTTAGTGCTTAATACTGGGTCATATGAAAAGACTCTACTGATTTTAAGGCATATTAAAAAAATATTCTTCTTTGAAAATCTATTTTAATCAATGACCTTGAAATATGTGTGTGTGTTCTGGTGATGTCATTATGAAACGCAACTCCTTTACTGTTGACTAATTCGGGTCGGCTTTGAAATCGTGCATGGAGGGTCGTCGATCTTTGGCTATGATCGGTAGCGCTGCTTGTTCTCGTATTTAAACTATTTTCATTGCGCGTAATGAGTCGATTCAAAAATGGTTTGAATACAAATTTTTCGGCTTATTTTTGCAATGCTTTCACATTTTTGTAAAAAATTGTGAAATAGCTGATTTTTTTTTAGATATTTCACTCATTGAGAAATCTATATGACTTATTGTCCTACCAATGCATTACAGCACTGTCAAAATGTAGCCTGAAATGTCATGTTTCCAACGCACATCAGTTTGAGGCAATTGGATTAGTGTTGCCAGAGGAATTGTCATCAAAACCACATAGTGACGAAAATACTCGGATACTTTTAATTTTAATGCCCAATATTTTTGTACTTGTAGAAATTACCACATTTGTATTTGTATAGAGGTTTTAGTAGAATCAAGTCCTCATCAATTAAAACACTAAATTATATGAAAGTCTTGCGTTCATTCGCCTTTCCATAATTTTTTTAGTTTACTTCATTTGATATTTTTCTCCTTTTGCGCTTAGTGCAACTTACTGCTTAATAGGAATTATACTTTGACCACCAATTGATTATTTACAATGAAAATATTCAGCCAACTTACCTGACGTAAGCTTTGTTTCAACATTTCTGTAGTTGCCTACCTTTAGTTACTTCCCTCTTACCCGAAATTAACCTCAGCATTGTGTAGTGCTAATTGCAATTTATATTCCACCTGAAACTCTGACCTACCCCGGAAGATGATGCCTTACTTTTTGCTTCTCTTTCCCTTCCCTTCTTTAGAATTATTTTATCCTGCTGGCCTTTATTATTGGCCCAGTTTGTAGTGGCAAATATTTCGCTTGTTGAGTGCTTGTTGTCTGCTCTACCCAACGCTGTGTGTGTTTCGCTTGCTTACTTCTGGCTTTTGTATCTTACGCGCTTGCTACCTAATTGCCTTAGATTGCTTTAAATTAGATTATGTTTTAAGAAATTTGCACAATCTTGAGCCAAAGCTTACCCTAAGACTTGCTTGCTGTCAATTGATGCTATTATGTTCATTAATAAAGTTGAATAAAACTTAATTTGTGTATTACACAACAGCTTTGAAAAAATACGAATTTACATAGGTGTTTAAATATGGCTGCAGGAAGAAGACGATTGAAGTTAGTCACATTTGCAGATGATTAGTGAAATATTTGAGAGAGAAAACAATTTTAGTTACACACACACACAGACATCGAAAAGAAAATGAAACAAGCTCAAAAGAGACACCTTTCTCTTAAGGGGACATTGCCTTCGGAGGCAATGTACCTAGGGGTTGTATTGGACACCAAATCGAGATAGAAGACAATTTACGAAATCAACGTGGAAAGAGCCTAAATATATAGAATGTCAAAGGATATTCAGAAGAAATTTGTGACGCAAGCCAAAACTTGTCATGTGTATGTTTATCAGGGTGGGCTGAAAGTTCCATTATTTAAGAAAGCTTTAACGGCACTGTGACAAAAATTTGCCTTTGGAAAAGAGAAATTGAGAGCAAAAGGAAATTTTCGAATTCTTTGATAAATTTATTTAATTATTTTTTTATTTTATTTTATACTAGCCGGCCACAGATGCGCGAAGCTTCGCCACGCGCTGAATGTATGCATATGTATGTACATTTACGTATTTAGAGAAAGAAATCATATGTCATCATGTACCTCGTTTATTATATATGTACATAAGAAAATCTTGTCTAAATCCGCTCAGTAGCGTGGTTAAAATATCTCGCCTTTCCTTTATCCTACGTATAGAAGATAGTAATTTTATATAGGTGGCAACTCTACTCAAATAAATAAAATTTTTTGTACATGCAAAGGCCATGCACTTTTAATTTCTTATTTTTTATCCAAGAAACGGTGAAGATCTTATAGTTTTTAAACAGGTGGCAATCCTACTCAGAAAAATAATACATTATTACACATCCAGAGGCTAAGTCTTTTCGTTTGACAGTGACGGCACAGAACTGATGTCTACGCTTATTATGATTGAAAATGGTAATTTTATTAACAGGTGGCAACCCTACAGAAAACAAAAAAACATTAGTGCTTTTCTAGAGGCCAATCCAATTCATTTGACATCTCATCTTTTGTAATCCAACGAACGGTGCGGATCTTATAGTTTTTTAGGCAGGTGGCAACCCTATTAAAATTTTAAGTAAAAAACGATCACTCTCCTGTCAATACAGAGTATATTAGAGAAAAGAATCACGACTT
>NW_016164576.1:24006-30928 GCF_001687245.7 Rhagoletis zephyria | reverse complement strand
TTTTTTTAAAAAAAGTTATCAAGCTCTTAAAAAATCACCCGTTATAAAAACTTAAAAAAACGCCGCAGGTATATATGTATTAAATTTTGCTTTTATATAAAAAAAAGCGCCGCAGGTATATATTATAAAGTATGCTTTTATATAAAAAAAAAAAGAAAAAAGCGCCGCAGGAGAAAATTTGGAATAAAAAATCGGAACAACGTCGTCTTCGTAAAACTTACGTAAACTTTGAAACTTTTTTAAAGTACAATCCCCTGAAACTTCAAAATGTAGACGAAAATGATGATAATGACAATGATTACGAAATTGAAATAAATTAATAGAATATAACATTAATATAGTGGGTTTATTTCACTGTTGGCAGTTGTACTTAAACCTAACTATATAAAATTATACGTCAAATTAAAGGTATTTTGTGCTCTTTCAGACAAACATATCTTTTATTATAGTTAGTTGCGTATTTTTACGAAAAAATACATTTTTATAAAAAAAATTGCCATAATTAGGTTTTTGTACTTTTCCTCAAAATATGTATTTATTATATATATAAGTATATATCGAATGAAAGGTCCGTCAGGTTCAATCACTTTTCCAACTGTGTCCATAGTTTTAAAATCGGTTCAATAGTTTTCGAAATATAAGCTTTTAAAAATGTTGAAAATTTCACGTCTGCCCCCTTAGCGCCACCCCTGATAATTTGCCAAAAAAAAAAATATGCCGTTAAAATCAGGAAAAGAGGGCGGTCCACGCCTACTTTTTTTTAGCTCATCGGCCCCACTTCCAATTATTGTTTAAACGTTGACGTAATGTTTAACGTAAAGTAAAAATGATGAATTTATTAACGGTTTTTGCTCGATTTTAGGGATGAGAAAACGAAGAACAAACGATTTATCACAGTTAACAAATGAAAATAATGAAAGTCTTACATTTGGGGTGCTAAAGGCACGAACTGTAAAATGTAAAAAATTAATTATAAATGTTTGGCTTAGGAACAAACCTTAAAAATGGACGAACAATGAAGAACAAACGACGAACTATCGATTGCAATAATAACTAACCCAAAATAATCTGTTGCGGGTGCGAACTTCAGGAATTACGTAAAGTGAAAATTGAAAAATTAATTATAAATTTTTGGCTAACGAACAAACGTTAAAAATGGACGAACATTAAAGAACAACCGACGAACTATCGATTGCAATACAAAAATCTTAATATTTTCACAAATGGGGTGCTAACGTCGGTTGGGTCAATGTGCGTATAATTTGTTGTTGTAATTTTTGTTTTTGTTCTGTCAACACCACCTTGTATAAATTCGCCTTGGTATACATGTGTCGACGTCGCAGCAAGCAGCATTTTGAAGCCCAATTTCATGTAATCAAAAAGTGCCCGCCTCTGCTTTACTGCCGTACCTAAACAAAAGCGTTGGGGTAGCGTTTTCTGACGCCAGCGTTAACGCCGAAGTGACATACCTAAACATGGTGTAATGAACTGAAGATGGCGCATTCCCGAAACCGCTACTTTGTTTGTGTGTAACACTAAAATGACAGTTTCGCCATTTTCTGCAAAATTGGATTTTCCAACCGTTCCGTGTGAACGCGCGTTGTTCGGTATACCTCATGCAAATTGAATGGGCACGAGAATTTTTTGACAGGCAGACAACGCTGGCGCTTTTGTTTAGGTATGGTTTTTGTTTAGGTATGGCAGTTGTGGCGAATTACCAGAATAAGGACAGTTCTTGATAAATGCACAGAAATGCAATGATTAGGCAGTTAAAGGATTTAATCTCAAAAAAGTCTATTACCTTGTTTATACCGACACATAAAGCGCTGTGATTCAAAACGGAAGCATAAACCAAATTTCAATACACTCAGAAATTCAAGAGTGTATTGACTCGATTTTGTTTTCACGCGAAGTGAAAAAAGGCTGGTTTTCTTAATACAGCCTGTTTTAAATTTGCATTATTACTATAATAAATTTGAATTATTGTTCGCTTCCATTTCGGCAAATCGCGCAAATTAATTATTTAAGAAATATCGAAAGAAAACCATAATTTTTGTTTACTTTTGAATACGGTTTCAGCGAGGGCGCTATAAAGACACAGGAATAAACTTTTGAAAGAAATATGTGGTATAAACAAGGTATATGTATACTTATACTAGAATTGAAAAGGCGCACTCCTATTATTTTGTGGCCAACTGTACATACATACATATACATACATACTCAAATGGTTCATTGCAAAGTGAACTAATTAACTTCATTTTAATTTATATAATGAGGATAATTTAATACTACTTATTTAAGGCTGCACTTAAATTTTGCCTGTGAGCTTGATTTTTTGAGGAATATCCAGACACAAAGAGTTCATGGAAAAGGCGATTGTTTTATATAAAAATGATTATTAAGTTAATAATGATTAAGTTTTATTTTACGAATAATGACTATTCAAAAAACTCTAAATTTACTTATATCAGCGTGTTTTCCAACGTATAATTTTTAGAGGTAGCGACGGCCTAATTAATTGAATCAATATCAAAATTTTCAGGTCCAAGTTTCAGTTGGTTGGGTATGTATGGCCTTTTAAATTTTATAAACAATCATTGTTTTTAAGTGGAAAAAACTCAGTAAGGCTATCTGCACACTTGACGTCCAATCACAGTTGCGTTATCGTCTCGCCCTGAAATTTTGAGCCGATCACATGCATTTCAAAGGAGATCTGCACACTTGTCGTTATCGGCTAGTTATCGGCAAATCGTAGAAGATGCACAAACGGATAAGTACGGCACTGTCGTATGCTAATCGTTGTGCACGCATTGTTTGTTTACATTTTATGGGGAAAAATTAGTGAAAAAGTTCATATTTGCATTAAAATTGCATAAAAAATAGTATTTTTTGTATAAAATCTGTGGAATTCAATAAATGTGAGCGTTTTAACTATAAAATATGACGAAATTGTAAAAAGTATCTGTGTGCATGCACAAAACACATTTCAGGAAAAGAAAAGAAGAGATATTACTGAAAAATTATATGTATCTAGAATTGTTGCAGCACAGTCTATATTTTACAAATTGCAGGTTTTTGTAATTATTTCGCGAAAATATCAACCAGAAAAACAGAAAATACCTGCTCCAAGTGAATTTTTAGACGCCAAATGAATTGAAATATCACAACCGAGTGTGCGAAAGGGTAGTAGTCATGTAATCGTTGCATCATGATTGTGACGATGAAGCAAGTATGATTGGACGACTAATGTGCAGAAAGCCTAATAATTATCTCTGTGCGAAAAAAAATCATTAAATATTTAAGTGCTGGTTTCAATTATTTTACTTATAATGATTACGGTTCCTGATAAATATGTACGATCATTTGGAAAAAGGAGATTACAGCTCGAACACGGTGGAGAGAATACAGAGGTGGCGCCGATGACGATACCGCTACTCGGCTCTCAGTGATTTTGACAGAATCAGCTGTTTTGGTGACGTCATAGTAGAGAAGACAGCAGTAGTGATGTGCTCAGTCAATACTTTCAAGTATTGATCGATATTCGGTAACGATTTAAAATGTATCCAATACTCTCGATACTCGGTACCAAAACATTTAGATTTCAAATAAAAGCGCACACAGGCCAAAGATATGGAAAAAACGGCTCTGGGGAGACTCGCCAATAGAGAGATTAAATTCATAAAAAATCCAAAACGGAAAAAAAGGCAAGTTGTATTACTTTCACGCAAAGTCACATAACCTTTAATTTAATTTAATTAATTAATTAATTAATTAATTAATTATTCAAATTTCCCCGGTAGTTTGAACCCTTCCCGATCACTGACCCCTACCATTTGTCTCACAGTGTTAATAACACGTAAAATTAAANCTTCTTTTTTACCGATATAACTTTCCCCGGTAGTTTGAACCCTTCCCGATCACTGACCCCTACCATTTGTCTCACAGTGTTAATAACACGTAAAATTAAAAATTATAATATATAATATATATATATTATATAAAATAAAAAAAATTTAATATTTTAGGCAAAAAATATTTTTTTCTTCATACATTTATTTTTACCGGCAAAACTGTTGATTATATAGAAAAACGTTATATGAACAGATTAAAGGAATTGTAATTTTTAATTTTTTTGAATTTGGTTGAGCAAAATTGGACTAGTGGTTCTCGAGTTATGTCAAAAAAAAGACCACCAAAGGTGACAATTTCCCCTATATGATAGTTACTTACTTCAAATCGATATATCTCGATTCCTAGACGTGACCCAGCGAAACGCCGGGCCACGTATAACTTGTTTTTGACCGATATAACATTTCCCGTTGGTTTCATCCAATCCCGATTTTGACTGTCGCATAGTGTTATTGGTCAAATATCGCCTGTTGCAATTAGAAAACGACTCGGCCAGGCGAGTTGCCTTCGGCGGACGTTTTAGAGCGACTTGTAATAAAGCAGTGTTTGCATTATTCAACTTTGCGTTCAACAATTGCGTTCAACTCAACGCAGGGTTGCACGAAAAAAAAGTTGAATGGCTCAAAGTTGGCTGGCGACCAACTTTGTTGAAAGCGATTAGTTGAAAGGCCATTCAACCAAAAGTTGAATGCAAAGTTGAACAATGCAAACACCTTTTTATGGCGAATATTTTGATATTTTTTCATATTTTGATATTTTTAGCCATTCAACTTTTTTTTCGTGCAACCCTGCGCTGAGTTGAACGCAAAGTTAAACAATGCAAACACACTTTAAGAAATCGATACGATGACGATTTTAAAGCTCAGTTAGTCTAGATTTAATTTTCGTAACTTAACTTAATATTTTGGCCAACCTCTTATATCATGATAGAAAAAATTTAAGGTTAAACCACTGAGAGGCAAGATTTTAGAAGTTTGCTAACATAACAAAAATGTTTTCAAATTTTCAATCTCACAAATACAGTCTCCATTTCAGTCTTAAATAAAAGAAAATTTGAATATTTTCTTCTATTTGTTTTTTTGTTTTACTTTTGTTTGGCATTTGAGTTGCTATGAAAATTTTAATTTAATTATAATAAAGTAGACAAACTTCAAAAAATAAATGAAGGCCGACGAATTGAGCGAGCGGTTTTACCATCAAATCTTTGTATCATGCTGTTATAGGAGAACCTGTTTTGGCGGTTAGTTAAAACTTAACTTACCGCGAGCAACTTAAGAGCCTGTAGATTTTATATTCTTAAGTTACGGCCCTAGACCCCTTTCAGACACGTCAAGTCTTGCTTTCAAGTCTGCTCGGCTCGTAGGCATGAAGGTGAGAAGAGAATGGAATAGTACATTCGTCTCACCTCCTTCGCCTACGAACAAGCAGACTTGAAATCAACACTTCACGTGTCTGAAAAGGGTCTCACGGAAATTGAGAGCGGTGAGAGAATCAGGCTTGGCAGTTGCAAAAGAAAACACAAAAACAAAATAATTCCGCTTCTCGTTTAAGTTGACGTGTTGAGTAATCGTTGATGATTTCTTAATATATTATAATAGATTGGCGCTTACACATATGTTAGTGTTTGGCCGAGCTTCTCCTCCGACTTGTGGCGTGCGCCTTGATGTTGTCACACAAAGCGGAGGGACCTACAGTTTTACGCCGACTCCGAACGGCGATCGTATTTTTATGAGAAGCTGTTTTCATGGCAGAAATACACTCGGTGGTTTGCCATTGCCTGCCGAGGGACGACCGCTGTTAAGAAAAAACTTTTTTCCGTATTTCTTGCGATGTTGCTTTGACCAGGGCTTGAACCCAGGTGCTGATGAGTGAAAGCGCGCACTGCTTACCACTACACCACAGCGCTGATGATTTCTTACGGTAAGTTAAATTAACAGCCTGATTCTCTATATCGAACGAACAGCCAGACGAACGATTCGTGTCCAAACGAAAACGTCTGAATTCGGAAGTCTCTATCTCGAGTGATAATTTTCGTCCATCCTTACGTTCCTACGTTATTCGCCCGAAAAGATCTGTCAAAATTTTTTTGTTTACTTTAGCCGTCATCGATTCGCCAACAGTTAGCGAGTGGCGAAACGAACGAACTGGATGACGGCTTTTGTGTTTATAAAAGTTCAAAAATACAATATTTTACAACGCTTTTATCAACTTACAATGTTGTATGTCCAGACCACCATACTATAAATATAGCAAGGGTATTTATGGCAAACCTAGTCTAGATATCAACCTCGTCGTAAGTATCATATCAAAGACATACAATTAGAAAAGCTCTAGAGATAGATGTCGCCTCGCCAGAAGAAGTTAAAAATATGCCATGATTTTAGTAGTAGTTTCTATAAATCAAAAAAGAAAGCAACACAGGCTAAGGCAGAATGCGGGAGCAAGACAACTTCCAGGTTATCCAACCTTGTATTATTGAATCATGGCACTACATACGCTATATGTATGTATGTACATATGTAGGCATATACTAAATGTGAGCAAACAACATTTTGCCTGCATAGTCTTCTGTTCTCTTTTCACTGCAAGTTGAATTATTTTAATATCTATTGCAAAATTTTATACAGACAAGACTAAAAAGTATAAAATAAATTAAAAAAAAACTTTTATGTACCACGCTTTTATAAATGGACTAAAATTAGAAAATAATATTTCTCAGTCCCATAGAACTTGTTTTGATAACTTTTGATTTTCAAATTTTAGCAAAAGTCATTATAAACAATTTATGAGATTGAAAATGAATAGTGTGGAGCGCATGTAATAGGCCTGATTTGAAATTGAAGAGTAATATATGTATGTATGTGGGTATATTAATAACGACCGCTTAAAATCGATCTCAAATTTGTACTTTCGCTGTAGAAATTTTAGGTCTATGTTATGTATGTAGTTTGAATATTGTCAATTAAATCTAATGCTTTGTATTGCATGCGCTCCACGTTTTTCGTTTTCA
>NW_016164576.1:12402-21047 GCF_001687245.7 Rhagoletis zephyria | reverse complement strand
CATGACCTTTTGGGCAGGTGACAAGGCAAAAACATATGTTTGTGTTGGTTTAAAAAGTGCGACGATTTAATAAATTTGTGAAAAAAATATAAAAATTAACTAATTTCAATGGCAGAACAAATTTGAGTTATTTGCGCAGCCGTGCTTGTGGAAGACGAGCAGCTCCGGATGCTCCCTACAAAACTGCACATAAAATTGCAGCTGCTCCTGCGTCGTCCGCTCATATTTTGCACGTCTAAAATGTTTATAAATGCTAAAAATATACTAATTTATCTATTTCACACAAATACTCACTATTCTGGTGTTTCACCGCTCATATTTTTGCAAATAATAGCGTTGACCAGCTGTTTCTACAACAATGAACTTTTCACCATGCATGGTAAGTTGACAAAAGCTTTTTGCTTTTCATTTTTTGTTAGGAATAGCAACGTGCAACGACAATGACAAAATCACGACAATGAAGGATGATCAATTGTCATTCTATTGCAAGACCGGAATAGGGCTGTAGGTTTGCCATAAATACCTTTGCTATATTTATATTATGATGGTCTGGACATCCAACATTGCAAGTTGATAAAAGCGTTGTAAAATAATGTATTTTTGAACTTTTATAAACACAAAAGCCGACATCGATTAGCCACTTCTCGCTCGCTATGTTTGAGTTCCGGTCGCTTAAAGAAGAATTTCGCATGTGAAAGCAACAACAAAGTTAGCTAGCACGGATAGACGATAGCGAGTTTGGTTGTACCTCATTGAGTTCGTTCGTAAAAGTAAATGAAAATGGGAGCCCGGCTGTATAAAGAATTTATGGGACCCATATGTTGACAAGGGATGCAAAATCACAGTTACACAAAAGAACTGGTCAGATTTTTCAGAAATCCCTTCAATTCTGATGTAAAATATGATGCCAAAAGACTGCAGATCTCCCATTTAGATGACCGGTCATATGACCGGCAGATGTCTCGTAGGATTCCCAGAGAGTTTTACTTTACATAGAAATTTGTGCTCTTTTATTTTCATTTTGAGTCACTTCAGTGTTGGTTCCTTTAATTCAAGTTGGCATTTGGTTTTTTGAATTTAAAGAAGTTCTCAGCAAAAAAGTTTGTTTCATTTCGCTTATGATTGTTACTGTGCCATGATTTTGTTTAAATTTTTGTAAAGTTGCTCACCACACCTACGATTGCTTTCAATTTTGCCTTAATTTTTTTAAGATTTACAAAATTTGGTTTCCTCAAACTAAAAAAAACACCAAGCACCACACTCAAAAACTTTCGCGTTTTAAATACCCACTAAATTTGGTGCGAAAAGCACGAAGCTGGCAACATTGAATGTAAACAAAAGTATTGTGTGACGTCGGCGAATGGGTGGATGCTGTCAAATCGACGAAGAGAGGCGCTACCTTCATTTTCTGCATCGTGATTTGTATGTATACATATACTACGTTTATACGCACGTATTATTTGCAAATAACAATTTGCAAAATGGTAAACATTGCCGTATAAACGCTGAGTTAATTTTTTATTTGCAAATAACTAAATCACGCAAATAAGTATTGATTAGTGGTACTATTTGCAAATAAGCGCAAGACGCCGCCATTCTTAGGTTTATTTTCTTTTTCGATGGTCATCTTATTGCCTTTTAATAATCAAGACGTTGCAATTTTTAACTTTATTTTCTTTTTCGATGGTCGATGGACAATCAGACAATATTAAAAAAGAATTTTTCACCATCGAATAAACAGTGAGTTAAGTATTTGCAAATTATTTTTATTTGCAAATAGCCACACCTTGAAAATAAGTATTCCGACCAAAAATTTACTCGGAATGTAGCTCGGGATATTTCTAAAATTCTTATACAGACTAAAATGTAAAAAAACCAATTTATCTCTAAAACCAGTTACGCTGGGGAACTGAAACTTAGCACTGATGCATATATTGCAAATGCATTGGAAAAGGGGCCGTGGCACCTTCCATACAAACTGAACTTCTCATATAGCTTATCTCTTATCTAACATTCTGAAATTCGGCACAGCTACATACATATGTTATCAATACCGGACTTATGGCGAAAAGTGGTAATTATTGGAAAGAGTGGATCGATATACATTTACGTAAACGCGCAAGTATCATTGGATTGGGAACCATTTTTCCTAGATGTCTACATCCCATTGAACTATTGTAACTTTATTTTTAATTTTTAGTAAAAGGTAAAATTTATGTGAAAATTTTTAAGAATTTTTTTTAAATTTTTCTAGGATTTTACGAGTTTCACTATAGACTGTCCTATCAACATACCTATTTGCATAAAATGATAGCCGTTTTCGTTGTTCGGACTAAACTCAAAATCCACTGACTAGAGTTCCGTCGGATTGTCGGAGGTTTTCTTACATACATATATGGGCCTATTACATGCTACTAGAAACATGCCGGAGTAGAATTATTTATAAAAATCGTATTTATTAACCGATTTCGTTCAAATTTTAAATGTGAGCCATGTACCTGTATGATGGAAAATTCTTTTGATAAAAATTTACCCGATGAGTGCCGCTGGAGCCGAGGGTGAAATTCATAACACGTATTCATTTTATGGTAAGCAATGGTTTTGCAGAAAATTGACGTAATGGATGGCGCTGCAGCCGAAATGTATAGAAACACCGTGTGGTTGGTCTGCTTTGGCCCTATGTTTAAGTTATACGAATTTAGTTTTCAGATGTCTAAATGAAGGATGGGGTTAATAAACCTAGAAATCAGTTCATAAATATACCCACGAATTGTAAGAGTGGCGAATTAACAAGTGAAGATCACCGTAGGTATATCAATTGCTTCACTTGAAAGATATTCGAGACATCACACGACTCATTTAGCCAATGTACCGGACAAGTTTTCATCCTGTGAGACAGCAATATTCTTGGCCCTCCTATAACAATGCACTTCTGTGCTCTTGAGTTCCTTATAAGATTTTTTATAGGTATATGAATCGCACCAATGTTGTAGTTGCAAGATCACAGAAAAAGATTACGCATGCTTGGCAGAGATCTCACAGGTGGAAATAAAGCCGTCGGTAAAGCTCATGACACCGAAAGTGATTGGTATTCCATATGGTATCACAGCGTTACTATTATTGGCCTATGTGTGAGGAGGATACTGCGCTTTAGTGGTTTCAACTTATACTAAAAATTTTGACTTAACAGACTGTTGTTGCTTTTAAACGCTCTTTTGAATTGGCCAACGAAAAAGTTCTTATTATGAACCGCGAAGCAAGTGGGCATTGGTTAGTATCATAATTGTAATCAATTATACAAGAAAGAAATAAATTAAATATGTTTCTTAATACTCATCAGAAAATATCATCTTCGTCAACGGATTGACAGCAACAAGGAATATTCGGGGCAGATTTACCGGCTTTTGCGCAAATGATAGCTCCGCTGGCTTCGTCATGCCTAGGGATGGCAGCGATTAATCATTTGTTTAAATTAATTGATTATTTTTGTCCAATTTAGGATATAATTGTATCGTAGTTTTGTAATTCTTTAATCGATTAATTGAAAAACAATCGTAAAATGGTTTTCAATAAATATTAATATGTACTGTAGCTGCCTAATATTTCAAACAGCCGCAAGAATTGCTAAGTTCAGAGCATACAAAGGTATAAGTAGTTGTGCATGTAAGCCCATTGTATAGGCTACAAAACTTAGTGTGGCAACGTTCAAGACACACTTAGTGCCTTCCAGAACGTCTAGGATTTGCAGGTTTTGCAGGATTTAGTCCAAAATCGTTCCCGTACGCCACGTTCAAATAAGGTTTATTAAAGTTCCTGTAAATCCTGCAAATCGTGAAGCACGGGAACAGGCTAACTCATTTCTTTATCGGTGAACCAGTTGGTCAAATACTATATAGAAGTTGGTTGTAAATAAGCCGTATATAGGCAGGTTGGTCAACCTTGAGGAAATTAAACTGTTTACCAAAAACTTTACGGGCTCTCGAAAAAATACTGTCATGTAGTTGGTATTTTTGCAAAAATGGTTAAATAATAGATAATTATCGGCGCTAAAAATAACCCTTTTATTTTATTTAAGGCTAATTAGCAAGAAAATTAGAAATTGTTTATGGGAAAAATGTTTTTCTGAATACTCACTTTAAAAAATGCTTTTAAAAATTTAATCAATCGGTTATTTCTCAATAACTACAATTAATTGCTTTAATTTTCTTTTGGCTTGTGATTAATCATATGATTAATTAATGGATTATTTTATTTTTTGCCATCGCTAGTCATGCCATACTGGTGGACGTAAACGCTCCAGGCCTGAAAGTATTCAGGGACAAACACTAATGGTAGCATAGGATAATGTGAGAAGCACTTGGCATATATAATTGGCGTCAGACGACAGACAAAACCGCTTAGGCAGTTACACCGTGAAAGAAGTAAAATTTTGCTTACCCTTGAATAAATTGGAACCCACTAACGCCCTATAATTAGCTAATTCTACGCTGCTTCTTAACAAGTTCATTTTATTGCATACACGCATACCTAACGCTACATGAATATATATTAGGGTACCTACATCATTTACCAAATATTATTACATACATCCGCGTGTAGGCTATTAACTCGTTTGAAACCATTAAAAAATTACACTTATCATTAGGTCATGGCATTGCTTACCTTGCAAAACAAGCTGCTTCCGCCAAATCAGACTTGAAACTTTTCTTGGTTTTTTTATATTATTCGATGAATGAGAAAAACTAATTTCTTTTGGCCGTCTTTATTTTGTCCGACACGTGTTATCTCTCGGAAACTATTGGCGAATTTCCGACACAACGTCTACGATGAAGGACACAGGTGCATGTGTAGCTATGCTTTTTATTACTATGCTTTCGTTTTCTAGTTTTCTGGTTACCTATCTCGTGGTTTTCATGCTCATGTACGTTGTCGCTGACCGCCAAATCGCTGTTGGTTCCTGTCCCTAATGGTGAGACTAGCAAACAAATGTCAAAAGACGCTAAGCGTGTTAGTGAGGTAAATTAAAAATAAACTGATTGTATATTCATAGCTTACCTCTTGCCCTTGATCGTCCAATTGGTTGATGTCTTCTTTCATGTGTTATGTAGCACGCCAAAATGTAATCCGCTAAGACTAACAATTTTAAACGGCTCTTCTTTTATTAAAAAGGATTATTAACACTGGTTTGGACACCATACGCATGTTATTCAAAGATACAAGAACTACGGGCACCAGACAAAACGGCTACAGAACCAAGGTAAATCCAATAGTACAATAAAATTATGTACCGTTATTTGCATCGAAGTTTTCAGCGTTTTATTTATCATGCGCCACATCCCCAACAGTTCTTTAATTTGTTTAGTATACCGATAGCGTATGCCTTGTATTAACTATCACAAATTTTGGAAATTTCTGCATGTTTCCGCCTTTATATCGTTTATACAATAAAAGGGCGGTTGGTTTTGACTAGTATTTTCTTCTGAGGTCGAACAACCACTCGTCCATATATTAAACGCCACCCACTAACTGATGTGCTGCAATTTCGTGCTCCACATGCTGTTGTCGTTGATTGCGTCCGTTTTACTAAAACTTTATGTTAATATTAAAATTTAACGAGCTCACTTTTCTCTTCAGCCTTTTGTTTTATTTTGCAAATTTAATTAGGAGGAATATTACTAAATTAAAGCAACTAAACTACAGAGAGAAATCCCAATCACACACTTCGCCCGGAGAACTAAATTCTCTGCTTCTTGACACGGTTGCCACTATTGGTTGTTTCCAACCAAACTTGGTTGTTTTTCTAATATTTTTAGGAACAAATGCAGAGTACCTACAATTTTCAAATTTAAAAAATTCATGTGGGGATCGATAGAGATCATTGAGGTGAGCGTAGCGGAATATTTTTATTTTTGGGGAAACAACAACTACAACAATTATTAAAGGTCAAAGTTCAAATTAGGAATCTATTTAATCAATATTTCTCGAAAACTTTTTCATGAATTTTAAAAATTTTGATGTCATTCAATAGAGAGTTTTATTCTCTTAATTTGATGTACATATGTTATATATATGAATTAATGTGGAAAAAAGTATACAGTGGTTTTGCTTATAACTTCTTTCTGCGTAAGCGGCCTTTGGCCGCACTTATGGATTGTCACCTTACTAAGGGCCATGTCTAGTTAACGCTAACTGGAGGTACATCCTTCAGTTAAGCACGTTAACTGCTTTATCGATCACATGTTATATGATGGGTGTCGATAACGTCGATAAAGATGTTTAACTGGGAGTTAGAATTAACTAGACATGGTGCAAACGGCCCTAAGTAGAATTCTCCTTTCTGTATTTCCAGAAAAAGAGGCCGAAGTATTTCTGCGCAGAACTTCTTTCTGCGAAGGCGGCCTTTGGCCGCACTTATGAATTATAACCCTCACTAAGAAGAATTCTCTTTGTTATGTTGCCACAAAAAGGGGCTGAACACCTTTTGCAGAGAACTCCTTTTTGCGTAGGCGGCCTTCGGCCGCACTTAGGGATTATAACACTCACAAAGTAGTGTTGCGAAGAATAGGTGCTGAACACCTTTTGCAGAGAACACCTTTTGCAGAGAACACCTTTCTGCGTAGGCCGCACTTATGGATTATAAAAGGTATATGGATAAATATGTATATCAAATTAAAGATAATTAAATTCTATATCGAATGACACCAAATCCATGAAGAGTTTTTCAAGAAATACTGATTTAAAAAAGGCTTGACCTTTAATAATTGTTGTTGTTGTTGTTTCCCAAAAAAAAACTATACCGCTACGCTCACCTGAATGATCTCTATCGATCCCCATATGCATTTTTTTAAATTAAGAATTGTAGGTATTCTGCATTTATGCCCCATAATATATATTAATGTTGTTTTTCCACAAAATGTTCACTAAAAAACGGCCTCAAGATCAATAAAATTGTTGAATTTTTGTTGGTGTTGTAGCAGCATACAAGTTCCCCAAAGAGTTTTTGGGGAGTGTTGCTGCAGTAACAGTCCTTGGCCAAATATAAATCTGGGTCGTTCCGGTTACGTAGACCCGACTAGAGATGGGCACGGGCCTAAATTTTCACGCCCGGCCCGGCACGAGTGCAAAATCAACTTTCAAAAACATGCACGAGCCCGCACGTTAAGAATATTAGCGGGGCCCGGCGCGGCCCGGCACGACGGGACACGCCCCAGCCCGAAAATAAAGAGCCAACTTTTATTGTATGTACATATTTTTAATTTTGGGTTTATGTACATACATATGTATATTAACTTAAGTGAATCAATTTTTTACATCAAAGATTTTTAAATATATTTTCTGGGAAGTAGAAAAAGTGGAAGGTATTTTATGTACAGATATGTAAACAAAACTACTAAGTATCTTATTTTTTCTATCGGTTTCCAAACATTTCTTTTTTTTGCTTTTCTGTTATCTAAAGAGTTTTAAATACATATGTACTATTTTTTTGCATAAAAACAAAAGCTCATCTAAATTTATTAGCACCGGGCTTTTTCGTGCTTATTCGTGCTTTTATGAAATGTTACTGAACGCCCATGCACGCACGAGTTCGTGCTGACAACAAATATTCCGGCCCGTGCCCATCTCTAGACCCGACTGTCGTGGGAACGTAGTGAATTTTTGTAATATGTTTTCCTTTTTGTAGTTAAATGGATAACAAATTTGATTATCTTTTTTCAAATTTTTTTTTTTTTTATCTTCAGATTTTGCTGGGTTATTTTTTCAACAAGTGGCAACCGTGCTTCTTGAGCATACGGAACGACTGGGTTGCGAAACGGTGGACTGTATTAATAGTGATGTACTGAATTGCCGGTGACCAATACTCGGTACCGAATACTTCAGAAAGATTTCGGTACCCAATACTTCTTTTTCGGTTCCTAACACCGATTGTATTCATATACTAAATCTTCGCAATAATATACATACATCTCAAGTTAAGAAAAAAAGTATTGCTATTTGATAATTTCGTATGTACTTTGTAAGTATTTTGTATCTATTCTTCTTCTTCTTTATTGGCGCTGTAACCGCCTAAGGGATTTTGGCCGAGTTCAAAACAGAACGCCAGTCGTTTCTCTTCTGTGCCAACTGATGCCAATTGGAAGTGCCAAGTGAAGCCAAGTAGCCGTGGGTAACACAGTGCGGCGCTGCACCATTGCGCTGATACCGAGAGCTGAGTTACTGGCGCCGATACCCATTGTCACAACTCAGTGACGCAATGGCGCCAGCAACACCGGAACACTGACAACACCAGACGGCGCAAAGAACCAGCAATGCACACACAAAAGCGAAGTTTCACTTGTGAAATGTGCAGCACAAGGCGAATTTTTACAAGGTGGTGTTGCTAAAATTAGCCGCAGTCCTCCTGAATGTGAAAATTATGTGTTTGTTATATTTTTGGGTTTTGAAATTGGGTATACTTGAGTTGCTTTTGCCCAACTGATACCACCTTGTATTAATTCACCTTAGTTCAACACCGGAACACTGACAACACCGGGTGTCGCAAAGAACCAGCAAAGAACACCCGAAATAGAAGTGTCTCTTGTAAAATGTGCAGCACAAGGCGAATTTATACAAGGTTCGTCGCGGTCCTTCTGAATGTGAAAATGATG
>NW_016164576.1:0-965 GCF_001687245.7 Rhagoletis zephyria | reverse complement strand
CCGCTTCTCATATAACGGTAAATTTCAGAAATGCTTGAAACTTCAATATTTCGAAATTGAAGGACGCTAATTTACTCAAAATTGATACACCCCGGCTTACCATCTAGCGGAAGGTTTCGGAAAGGTGAAAAAACATATATTTAATACTTGCGCCGGGTATTTAATGTTCGGCTCCGCCCGAACTTAGACTTTCTTACTTGTTTTAGTTTACGTTTGTAAAATGTAAATTTTTTTAAATTGGCACAACCGTTTTTTTTGGATTTTTTGAGTTTTTATATTTTTTTTGTAATTTTTCTTAAGTTTTCTTTCATGTAATCATTTTCCGTTATAACTATAACTGCCACATTTTTGTTTTTTGTAAGTTCATTTTAATTTTCGTTTGTATGTATTTGTACATACATATGTATGCACGTATACGTTTTCTCTCTGAGTTTTCTTGTAATTTTGAGTTTCTATTTTTTTTGCGTATATAGATATATAGTTTTTAAACGTTTTTTTGTGTTTTTTTTGTAATTTTTAAATGTTTTAAAATTTTTTTTTTTTAATAATTTTGTTTAATAGCTGCTACCACAACCGATACTTTAGTAAAAAACAACTTTAATTAAATTCAATTCACTTTATTTTACTTTTTTTTTTTTTTTTGGTTATGCACTAATGCACGTTTTTATAAAAAATTATTTTTTTATTCTCTTGGGCTTTGCCCTTTTGCTATGCCCGCGGGCCAGGCTGGGCTACGGTCGCCATGTGAAGCGTCGTTCCACTTCATTGGAAAAAGAAAGAGGCGTACCTTTAGACGCGCTGGAGCCCTGGTGGTCCGCCGGCGCTGCTACCGGCCACCGCCTGCTTTGGTGTGGGAGCCCTAGCACTCCGCTGTATGCTGCTGCTTGCCGCTCTCGTGGTGAGTTACCATAGCCCCGCTTGTGGGGTGCTTGGCACGCACAAATATGTGCTGGAGCAGGTGCCCC
>NW_016164575.1:28111-30941 GCF_001687245.7 Rhagoletis zephyria | reverse complement strand
CCTTCCAGGCTGACGGAAAAACGCCATGTTTAAGTGACAAATTGAATAGAGTTGTTAAAGGCTCGCAGATGTTCTCAGCGCAGTTTTTAAGAAAACAGGTCGGAATATGATCAGGTCCAGGTCTAAATGACGCTTTTAAGGTTTTTAAAGAGTGTAAAACTTCATCGGAAGATATTACTGGAATATAAGCAGAGTTGATTGGACAAAGCTCGTACGGATAGTCTCCACTTATAGGGAAGTCTACAGAATAATTGGACCTAAAGAACCGAGCAAACATGTTGGCAATGAGTTGGCTGTCGCTAGATACAGTGTTGCGATAATGCATAGCGGACGGAAATGCTCTATCTTTTGGTAGTACTATCGACTTCGGGTTTCGACCGGAAGTGGGTTAAACTGATCGGAAGTCCATTTTCTAAGATTAGACATAAATTCTTTTAATACAGATTTAGATTCCGAGGATAAAAATATGTAAAATTTTTTGGACGGGTCGTCTAGGGTCTAGCACACGCTGTACATCCATCAGTATCATCACAGCTCTTTTCACGACGTTCAACTACATACATTTCTTTCAAGACTAACTGCCCTAGTCCAACATCTGTAGTCATATTCATTACTACTACTAATGTCAAACTCTTCTTAATCCAACTCTAATGTATCGTTGCGTTAATTTTCATAGCTAGTTATCATGGAACTTTTCACAAGAAAGTATTAGGTCCCTACATAGGTGTCGAAGAGCTGATTTTATATGAGGGCCGTCACCTTTCTGATGCATTTCTTCTCTATGGTGCTCTGCGAGGGTAGGCAGCATCGATAAAATCGACATTTTTTAAACCACTGGGAAAGATGCAACGTCTGACTAGCATGTAATGAATTTTCTGTCAATAGACCACGAGTTGGAGTTGGCACGACGAATTTAAGGGGAAAGCGCCTGCGTGCCTCTACCCACTACCACCACCAGAAAGAAAAAATTCATCGTAAACAGTTGTGTGTAAATAATGTCACCTTTTTACATTTTCTTATTCTCAGCACTTACACTCTAAAGTATGATATACCGACATCCTTGTCTTGAGGACGCAATTTTTTTGTTCTAAAGTTCGTTAATCGCAAATACCCCTTTGTCACCGTAACGTGCCACCCTAATGTCAGTAAATTCAAACTTTTGCTATACAAGTATTTTGATTATTCCGGAACACCGCTGAGTCTAAGCGGTGTATGGTGAACGTTTTTTGTTTGCTTTGGTACGGTCTAATGTACATACATATGTATATACCTGTAAGTATATGCATGTGTTTTTAGTAATGAAAAGCTTACCAATATTATGGCAGTATGGCTTCAACATACCTGAAAGTAAAAATAAGATACATATTATTTTAGATTTTTTACTTAAGTATGTGTATAAGTATCTACATATGTACGTATGTACTTTGGTGTGCGCCTTATTTCTATGGAGACAATTCTTTTGTAAATAAAGCAAGCCTAGTAGGTTCGTTTAGTAATAAAAATGTGCTCTGCGGAAAAATTTTCAAAATCGGGTAACGGAAAGACGTGCCTCAGGAACTCCAAAGTTACATACGTGTATTAATTAAATTTTAAGCAAAGTAAAAAAGGGCCTAAAGTTCAGTAAACAGAGCTTATTTTCATATGGATCAATGGATTTTTGCAAGCTGATCTCAAGTATAGCCACGCCATTTTCATATCTCGTAAAGTTTGGAAGTTATAGAGCCTTTTTCGCGTAACTTTATGGTGCTTGAGGCACGTCTTTCCATTATCAGATTTTGAAAAATTTTTGCAGAACTAATTTTTATGGAGACAATTTTCCTATCATGCCTTGTGGGTCAAAGCTGAAAAATAAGGCGCACCAAAATGTGCCCGCTAAACATTTTTTATGTTTAGAAGTGACATTTGCATATGGTAAGGGTTGCATAGCTCAGATAATTATTATAGGAAAGTTGATACCTCAAACGTAGTCCCACACTAGCTTGGTTTCGATTCACTAATTGGATAATTAAAAAAAATTAACTGTACTCCCAAATTTTATTGAAAACTGCTGTTTTTTTTTGCTTAAATATTACTAGTTAATTAATATTTTTTCGATCAGAATATTCGTTAAATGAAGTTATATTTTCTGGTCAAAATAAAATTAAATTCTTAATTTTCGATCATGGAGACCGCGTTTTTATGACCAATTTAAGTTCTTTCTGATCTAAAAGATTTATTCCGAGAATAAAGGTTATATAACAATATCGACAAAAAATTAAAAATAACGAATAAAAATCTTAAAAAAGGGGTTAAATTTTATTTAAAATAACAAAAACCCAATTGTAACTATTAAGTTATGATTTTTCTCACATAGATCTTAACTGCTACGGCCCCTGGATTAAAATATCTATAAATTTTTCGATTAAAATATTTACAGTATTTCAGTTAAATTACCAACAAATATTTTAACAGTTATACCAACGAAAATATCAATAGCATTTTTAATAAACCAATAGCTCACATTATAAAAACAAACGATAGAAAAATCGATGTCTGTAAATTCTAAAATAAAAAAATTAAGTTTTTTAATTCCATACAGTAAACAAAGGCCAAAACTCATTTAAAATGTAGTTCTGTACGAAATCGGGTCGATTAATCACTGAAACCTATCAGAATTAAATATTAGCTCTTAAAGTATGTATTTTATAAGATGCTGGCTTCAACAAAATACAACTTTTCAAAGAAATTTGAAAGTAAAGAATTCGAATTCATATTAAAATCTTAGATAGGTCCTTTCAATATGTATTAAGGTAACCTACATATCCACCCTCCAGTACTGCTGGAGTCAATT
>NW_016164575.1:2343-28101 GCF_001687245.7 Rhagoletis zephyria | reverse complement strand
TACACTGCAAGTAATTCGGTCGGTAATTGACGGTGTTTATCAGGTAGCTACCGATTCAGCAGTCCTGTAGTCACTCCCCCGTACTGCACCTAAGCTTTACACACATATATAGGCAGCTGTTTCACTTTGAAGTACTAGTCAGTGAACAGTGAAAATCAAGATACACCATTTTTCTATTGAATACAGGAACTATGTTTATAAACCAACCGCGTATCAAGAAAATGCAAAACCGCGTATGTGAGGTTGCATAAATTATTTTCTAGAGAGAAAAACACTCATATTTCAAAATGGTTCTATTTTTTATAAATCAATTGCATTTCTGGCTGGTATATTCCCGGACGAACGGATAAGGATGGAGCCAAGAGCATATCTAATTTTTGGCAGCAAATGTCAGTTACGCTGTTTTGCAGTAAGACGATGCGGGGTTCTGTACTTTAACGACGATATATGTAATATATGTAATATATGTAACAAGAGCCTACATAAATATGTACATCTTAGTAATATGCAGCAAATATCTGCAAATGATAAAATCTTAATGGACGTTATGAATCGTATAAATCAAATAAATAACGCGAGCACAAAAGAAGAGGGACACAAGTAAACAAAAAACGCAAAGGAAGCACAAGCGAATGGCCAAGATTGGCGAGAAAATAAATTAGAATGCGATTTGAATGAGATACGGAAGCCAGAAACAGACATACTGATGACAGCAACACAGCGTGTAGAAATAGACAAAAGCAGGAGGTATCAAAAGGCACAAGGAAGGAGACAGCGAGATCTGCGGAAGGAAGACGTAGTAAAATGACTAGATATACAATACTCTATGTAGGCTGCAAATGGCGAGAATTGAGTTAAGAACACGTAAGATTAACACAAAAGCATTCAAACAAGTACGAGCAGAATCATGCATCTCCATGCGAGTGTGTGAGTGTATGGGCGCGCGTTATAAGCGCGACAATTGCCAAGGCTGCTTACTTTAATGAACGCCAGTAAGCAATATGTATCTTCATATGGTGGAAGTTAAATAGTTACGTATACGCCATGTGCGACGGCCAGAGGCACAAGTCAAGGCGAGAAGCGAGCGCATGGAGAAAAACTATCGCAAAATAAAAACAACAGTCAAAGAGATAGTGAAGCGAAATGTAATGAAGGATGGACGTCAGCAAAAATTGTTAAAGTCAAATGAAAACTCATTAAAATTAATGAAATGCGAAAAAACTGTTGGGCACAAAAGCAAAAACTAGCAAACGGAAGAAATGAAATTAAAACACAAAAAATTACTACGATGTGGAATATGTGTCGGTAGTGTAAACATATTGCACAACGAATGTACGTCAAGCTGATAATAAAGCAATATTGAATGGAAAGTAGTGTGAAAGGGCAGTATAAAATCAAATTCATTAAAAAAACGAACGAGCAACAGCAGCGTTCATCATAGATGAAGGATTTTCATTAAAGCCATAAGCAGCGCAAATACTTTGTTATCATTTCTAAAGGAAAAAATTTAATTAAACTAATAGTTTCAGTTTGACGAGTAGTAAAAACAAAATGCACGAATGAAGACATGACTCTAAAAGATTTATGCAAAGGCAGAATGCTTCACTATATTTTATACATTGCAGCATTGAAATTGCTTGAATGATATATCGCTAGCTTAGAGTGAAAAGCTGCTAAGTCTACTCTTTTGGGAAAACTCATATTTTGATAAAAGAAGCAAGATAAATTAAAAATGCATCATTTCGAAAAGGATTAAGGTACTTGTTTAATTTTTTTTTTCATTTCTGTTCAAGGAAAGGCAAATTTACTAAGTCCAAATCCGATAAGGTAAAACTAATACAAAATCTTTCATAATGATCGAATTCTTTACATTCTGAAGTAGTTTTTTTAACACCTTACCAAATATATCTTAACATAAGTTTTCGAAAACAAATTATACAAAATTGTTGATTCTCACAAAATAAACCATCTCGTCATAAAGAAAAATATTTTAAAAATAGTTCTTGAAAAACCCCCATTTTTGAACCTTTTTTATAGAGAATTAAACAGGGATTACGATGGTATAATTTTAAATCCCTAATTTACTGGTCTTCACTATGCAAATCAACTTCAAAAAGTTCAACTGTTAATAGCTAAGTTAGCTTTAAGACAATCTTGACCATCTTATATATACAAATGTTAAACCCGTTTCTTAGCTCTAAAATGACGTTAAGATGAAGTCTCCACGATTAGCAGAACCCGAGATATAACGATTTGAAGAAGTACATGATTAGTCAGAATCACTAAAAAATGCAAACTTTGACAGATCATATCTCAGAAAAAAAAAGCGAAAAAAAATCCTCGAACACGTGTCAGCTTACTCCATGTATAGAACCCATAAAAAAATTTGGGACAATCGAAAGTGTGACACCAAATTTGGTGTCCGATATAAAAAAGAATGTACTTGAATAAACGGCCCGTAGTAGCTGAAATTTGTCTTTATATCACATCATAGTAAAGCTCTACCCTGGCATACGGCAATCTATGTATAAATATCGAACTCTCAAATATCGTCGGAGCTCCTTTTGGCCAATCGATTATATTCCAACTGTTTTTCTCGGACGGGAAGAGATGCAGAGCACTTAGGAATTCTGTTATTAAGCTGATCGCTTGTAAATCGTAGCAAAGTTCTTATACTGTTGTATAGACAGCCTGTGGCAAAATTATAAACAAACATCAACCGGTTTTTTTAAATTAATTCGGAGAGGCATTTAAAACGAATTAAAATTACTCTACAACCAATAAATAATAAATAAGACACAAATTCGAATAAAGAATCTATATAAAACTTACGGTCGCTATTGGTTCTAGACAAAAATCAGCAGAAAGAGTGTAGATTTCTACACCCCAGATCTACTTACTTAAATCCGGTGACTGAATGGCCGTCTTTCGGTGATTAATTCTGGAAACACAGAATCGTTCTATTATTTCCTCGATAAGAATTTTTTGTTTTTTTGGTTTTGGATAATGGGACCAAGCATCTGTTTCTTTCCACACATTCCCTCAATGGATAATTGAGTGTGACGGGCTGGTTGGAGGAAGGAAGCAATGTCATTTTTCGTGAATGTGACTGCCAGCAATAAACACAGTGCTCAAGACTATGATGTTAAGCGGAAATTACGTTCAATTGGGAAGCAGGAGGAATAGCAACAGCGCGCTTGAAAAATAACAAAGCTGCTGCAGCTGACAAGTATGGGTGGCGAGGAGCTGATAAAGATTTTGCATCAACCCTTATACAAAATATGGACAGATGAATGCACACCCGGCGACTGAATTTTAAGTGTGCTCTGCCCAATCCACAAAAATGGCGACCCCGCCATTCGCGCCAACTACCGCGGGATCAGCCTTCTAAGCATAGGTTACAAGGTCTTATCGAGCATATTGTATGTACAATTGCAATGGATAGGGAAACAAAGCAATTGGGCGCATTCGCGCCTTGGCACACTCGTCATTGAGACATTTGTATTTCAATAAAGTACGGCGCGGAGGCATGGACAACGAAAACAGCTAATGAAGCGGCTCTTGGAATTTTCAAGAGAAAGATTCTGCGAAAGATTGACGGACGATGAGTTGGCGATGGCGAATACCGCAGATGAATTTACATTGACCTGTATAAGCTTTACAACGACATGGAGGTTTCGAATTGGTGTGACCACTAAGTAAAAATGCTCGTTCTGCCTTGAAGACCATTAGACGGCAGAACAAATTTTTGTGATTGTACGACGAGCAGACAAAGATTATTTCACTTTAAAGCATCTATAGTTGAGGCGCTTATAAAACGGATTTTGTCTGACAATCTAATTTCAGAACTTACATATTAGAAAAGACGAAGACATATCGGATTTTAAGCTTAGGCAATCTTTTTAGGCATAGAAAGATCTATGCTATGCCGGATTGGCCAACGGAAGTCGGCAGAAATTAAAAGAATAACTTCCAGCAAACTTAGCACAAAAATTTAGACATACATCATATGTAAGTACTTCTATCACACACTGGCGTTTATGCAGCGAAGTAGCACAAATTCGTTTGACTTCACTTGTCCCAGTTTGCCTTGTGAATCACTGCCTTCTTTATATCCCTTTTTTATATAATTTTTCTACGGGTTTGGCTGTCTTCATTTCCACACTTAAACTTCAGTGAAGCCAACGCAGCTTTTTAATTTAATAAACAGCGCGGCGACAGCAAAAAAATGCAAAAAAGCGAAGAAATNTATGCCGGATTGGCCAACGGAAGTCGGCAGAAATTAAAAGAATAACTTCCTGCAAACTTGGCACAAAAATTTAGACATACATCATATGTAAGTACTTCTATCACACACTGGCGTTTAGGCAGCGAAGTAGCACAAATTCGTTTGACTTCACTTGTCCCAGTTTGCCTTGTGAATCACTGCCTTCTTTATATCACTTTTTTATATAATTTTTCTACGGGTTTTTCTGTCTTCATTTCCACACTTAAACATCAGTGAAGCCAACGCAGCTTTTTAATTTAATAAACAGCGCGGCGACAGCAAAAAAATGCAAAAAAGCGAAGAAAATCGCATCAGTTGCTGTGAAGCAAATGAAGAGCACACTCCAACTTTCAAAGCGAACGTAAGTACAAACGCGGCGCGGCGAAGTTTTCTGCAACATTTAAATTTTAATTTTGCGCAATTTATTTATGAAGTTTCACAGTTGGCCATAAAAGTAAAAAAATAAAATAAAAAATCGTAAGAAAAAAAAGTAACCACATATCGTAAGTGCAAGCAAAAGTTGCACTGCACTTCATAAGCAGGGCAGCTAATTTCCGGTCAGAGTGTGCCGCCACCGAAACTTTTTCTCCACACCCAAACAGATGCTCATATATACGGGCACACAGACACCATAACTGACACTTTTTATAGCAGTGTATGTACGCTTGCACTGGTGTGACGCTTATTTCCTTGACTAGCTGCTCGCTTGCCTCCTTGGTTGGCTATTTGGCTAGCTGTCTGTCATGCCGCTGCAGCTTCCTTCACTCAGCGTGCTCCAGTTTCTCCCTTCAACTGCATTCCATTAGAGAGCGTATAAAGTAGCAGAAGTTGAAGGCAGCGCAAAACTTTTGCCCCGCATCATTAATTGCCTTGGTATAGAACGTATTTGGTAACTGCGGTAGCTTACTCATATGTATATATATATGTATGTCACGGGTCAGTCACCAGTGGTTTTAATAGACCATTTTTTGATTTGTACGAATTTTGCATCAATTTTATTTTATCATATAATGATATCTGCTAAAGAAAATGAATTTAAAAATATTTTTTGAAAGTTATGAGGAATTCCAAGTTTCACAATTTCTTCTTTTTTTCTTTTAAATATCTCAAAAACTGTTGTGTTTAGTTACAAAAATGGTTAGGGCTAGAAAGAAAAAATTAAAAAGAATACCTAGATAAGTAAAAGAAAGATATTATTTTTTTTCTTAATTAAAGAAAGTCTAAACTCAAACACTTATATAAATGTTGGCTAATTTTTGTATGCAGTTCTTAAAAGATCCAGAAATTTGCTAGGAGTTTTTTTAAGATATGAATTTTTGAGCTTAAAAAATTTTTTTGTAAGCTCTATACAAGTTTTGTTAAACCATTTTTATTTAATTTAAATTTATTTTTAAGTAAGAGCTTTTTTTTAATTTTTAAAATTCAATATAATTAAAAAAAACCTTCTTGAAAGTTTCATAATATTTTAAGATACCTCCTATTGTATAAAATAATATAGCCAAAAATGTATGCAAGTTTTTGCTTCAACGATTTTTTAAATTAAAATTTTTTTTTATTTTTTCGAATTTATTTTTATTATATAATTTTTTAGGTCTAAATATCACCTATAAAACGAGACCAGAACAACAATGTTACAATAATACTAGCTTTTAGATATTAAATAATAAATAAAAATAAACTTGACAAATACGGAAATTGCGAAATTTTGAACTTTCGATTTTTGTATTATGTTTTCCTTTGGCAGAACTACGTTATATGATCAAAGAAAAGTTCTGAACTAAATTCATTCAAACCAAGAATGGTCGATTCCCACGATTGGTCGATTTGGCATGGATTGACCCATCCGTATATAAATGTATATACTTGTAAGTGTATTTGTTTGTGTATACACTTTATGAGAACATATATATATGTATGTAGCAGCAAAGCGCGTAAGTACAATAACTCAATCCTTGACCGCGGACATAAGTAGTTCTGCTGAACAGCTTTTGCAATTTCCGGCCTCTGCTCCGAAGTCAACTCGGTTGTGCCACCACGGTGTTCATCTCCGTCTCTCTCTCTCACTCTATTTTGCGACATTTCGTTTCTTTTATTTCTCGCAATCGTTCCACCACCGCAGGGTCAGTTGTAGTTTTGTCATTGGAATTTATAATTATTTTTAAAATGCATCACCATTTCTCATAAACTTTTTATTACTGCTCCATTTTATCATAATTAAGTACTTTATGGGCAATGGCCAGTAGAGCGCTGTAAGGATTTCTTTTGAATTTTTAAATTATGAATAAGTAATGCAGTAATGATCTTTAAGTAGACAACTGTCGTTGCTCTTGTCATTGTGGCAAAACTTAGACGGCTAAATAAAGAGATTTGAATGCAAAGCTCTAATTTGATATCCTAAAGACATAGTACGCCCCCTTGCGCAGTTTAAGCTATGTACTTGTCTTTTTTCACCCCTTTTGGTTGCTATATAGTAGGTGCCGCTAGAATGACCTTTTCTAGGTTGCTTTTTCAATGCCAGCTAGGAGTTGGGAGTGCTTATCGTTAACTGCGCTTTTCGTTTACAATATCGGCTTAGAACGCAGAATATTGTGTTTAGTAGGTTAACTACGTACGTCCCGCATGTGACTGACCCCTCTTCACATGTCCTCTTAAACCCACTTAGCTAACACCCTTTTACCTTTGCGCCGATAAAGCAAGTTCCCTGAGCTACACTGCAATTGCTAATTGAGCAATCATCACGTCGTCCTCCATACATAATCTAGCTGCAGTAATGGACTTTATGCCGTACTGCATCGAACAATAAACGCTTTAGCGTCCAAACAGTAAAGAGTTCTGTAATTTGTTTATCATTAATCATTAAGATCTCCTTATACCATCATCGATCCATCTACGGCCAGGAGGATCTAAGTTTTTTGTATGGTATTCAGATTTTTTTTCAGCTTCTTCTAAGTTGCCTAAAAGCCCATCTAGCCAGAAATGGTTTTCAAGAATTACGGATTACCTGTGGTAAGCAATAAACTCATTTATAGTCTACGCCAGGTAGCATAACCATGGCGGGAACATTATCAGCTTTGTTTGCTATATTGACGAGCACAACGACTTGCTTTAAATTAAGCGCAAAAAATAGGGATGGTCCACAGTGCCCCTCAGTCTCCAGCTGCTTAACCATGGTGACATGGTTCGCCCCTCCAAACAAGAATTCCATACAATAAAAATGTTTTTACCTTGTCATGTCCGATGTTTCCTATAGGCATTTTGGTTTTAAATCTTGTCATTTAAAGCACATTTTATTCAGATTTGTTTTAAATTATACTTTAGAATGCTAAGGACCTCATTAAGACAATAAACCACAGCGTCTTTTACTAGATACATGACTGCCAGGATAGCATATTGTCCAAGATCAAAATCTCCACACTGTCAGAAGGGTGAAGCGGAATGTCGTGGATTCAGAAAAGATGAATAACAGAGCTTTTATATCTTCTTAAGAAAAAACAAGCGTAGTTTGCTAATGCTTAGACCAAAGCCGTAACTTGAAACTCCAGTTTGGATCTCGCTGCATAAGTTTTTGCAGAATGCCCATAATTTTCCCCTAAAAGAAAAGTAAGTGCTACTTCGTCAGCAAAGACAACCACCCGACGGTACTCATCTCTAAAGTCACAGCAGGTCATTAATGGCAGCGACACAAAGTAGCTCTACTCACTTTTCTGCAGATGAATACTTTGCCCCATATCATAAAGCATGCAATATTTATACATATAAAGCCAACATGTTCGGCTTTGACGATGACTAGGAAGGCGCCAATAGAGTAGTCCCCAGAGCCGATACCACAGATACGACTTTTCAGCCGGTATGCTGATTTAGGAGAAAATGAGGAGAGATGGACATATGGTTCCAGCAAGATAGCGCTACGTGCCACACAGCTGCCGTACACTGGAGCGACGACCTTCATAACTGCCATCAAACAAACTAAAGCTTTTTGACCTTCTAAAGTTTATGGAATATTTTCTTATACATATCTAATATTAGAAAAAAACTGCTTTGATAAAGAAATTTATTTTTGTTAATAAAAGAAATCACCGAAAACACTTTGTATGTTAGAAAATGCAACACTCCATCCACAAAAAAAAATTTCAAAAATCATCAGTAAGTCCTAGCTACTCCAGATTTGCACTTTATACAATTAAAATGTTTAAAATTCTTACGAAACTTTGTTCATTTTTTTTATATATTGCACTAGTTTGAAACTTGGAATTACACTTTTTTTTTAATGAATAAAATATATTTTTATAAAAAAAAACTTCCAATAATTAGGTGCTTTACTGCACCTTAAACTTATTTTTGTGTTGTTTGACACCCGTTTTGTAATATTTCATTTTTTTTGCCAATTTAATTAAGTAAACTTTTTCAAACAGGTGGCAACCCTCCTGAAAAATGTAAAGTTTCCTCAACCTCTTCAGTTTGATAACCATATTGCAATATTTACTTTATCTTATGGATTTACTTAAACTGCAGTTTTGAAACAGGTGGCACTTTTTTCTTTCTCTATTTTAAGTTGGACCTCTAACAGTACATGGGTGGAAACTGTATTCAAATTCATTCATTAGTTTTCGAGTGATGCGCGTACAAACGTACAAACAGACAATAATTCTAAAAAGTGTTGATTTGGCTTATATTGCTCTAATAAATACCCCCATATACATTTTTTTTTTATGTCTATAATTGACATTGGCCTGTTAAAATTTTATTACATGTATGTACAGATGACTTACTTATATTAGGATAGAGCTTTCAACATGGATAAATAGTGCTTTTTTAGGAATATTTCTAACTTTTTTACCGGTTTTTCTTACAGGTGATTACCGCAGCAGAGCTCAGCAAAAATAATTTAAAAATATCCCTGTTAGAGTATTTTTGCTCAGAACTCCTGTCAAACACAATACCAATAAACAGAAAGAATTCTGAAATCAATTTTTTTGTATAACGAACGACTGCGGAGTATGCTTACCTCTGGCAAAGGTAACGTGAACGGTCTACGGCCAAACGGCTATTTGAAACATCGGAATGTGGCTTAAGATGTGGCACTTTTGCATCGTGGCTAAAAATGCGTACAACTCTATTTTCAAAGGTGCAGTAGTCAGCAAATTGTGCGTAAGTAATTCAAACCCAATGCAGTCATTATTTTTACACAATTGCTTATCCTTTTGAATTTTGCTGTACTAGAATTTCATTAAATGTTTTGCACCCTTACCTTTATGGGCGCACAAAGTATATCAACACAATTGCAACATTTATACATGCATATATACATAAATACAAAAATATATACATATATATTTATATATATATATAAACAGTCAATGCGCATTTAATTAAATTGAATGCGACACACGAAAGTATGCAACAACGTTCCAAATGAAGTTTACGACCTTCGCGAGGCGACACGAAACACGAAAAGAAGAATTTAAAGTAAGCCGCCACATCTTTGAGAGTATGTATGTATATTAGACCGAACCACCTGGCAAGTAAACAACGGAAAACTCGCCAAACAACCGTTAGTGTAAAATATTTTCGCAAGGCAATTACGAAAAAAAAAATGTTTTTGTTTTTTATTTGTCAAATATAGGGGTCACCTTTTGACATTTTTCGGTGACACCTACATTCGGATATAAAGTATTTTTAAGTAAATCTACTGAATAATTGAAATTCTTCCCTAGCAAGAGTTTAATGATTTTTGGTGAGCTTTAATTTACTAACATTAGACTGCAGTGATAAGAACTGAGATACAGTGGGTAAGATCGAGAAACGGGTGTTTGAGGCCAAAGAATTTTGTAAGAAAAATACTTGTCTCCTATAGACTAGAACATCGATATGCATATGTATCATACTTTCATAAATGCCGAAATTATAAAGAACAAGTAATTTTTAAGCAAAAAACAAAACCCACTTCAATTCTCATCTAAAAATTTAAGATTTTCCAAATTTCATGATCAAATGATCGGATCGTAACCAAATTAGTAAGGGCCACCACTGAGTTACCACCTTTCCTTTAAAAAAACCATTGACGTGGTCCAAAGTTATGCGGAAACATAAAGAACAAAAAATAAATAAAAAAAATATTCCAACGAATTGATAACCTTCACCTTCTTTTGGAGTCAGTTAAAAAGATTCCGATGAATTCGGTCAAAAAGAAATAATCAATAGATCAGACTTCAAAATCTTACTGTGAAACACCGAGGATACGAGTACGACGACGAATTTTAAAAAGGTAAACCAAAACAAAAATTTTGTTTTCCTTTGCCTTCTAAAAATACTTTACATTCGTAGGTGCAGTCATTTTTTTTTTATTATTAACTCGGGATGTAGCTATGTAATATTGATGCGCCTAAAAGATGCATCGATTTTTATTCTCAAGTTACATACCTAATGACAGTACGAATGGCAATTATAATAGGGAGGTTTTAGTTTTTTAAACAATAATTTTATTTATTTCTGGTACGGTCTAATGTATTTACATATGTATGTACGTATGTATGTGTGCATGTATCTCTTTTCAGTGAAATTTATTCACATATTTGTCAGCCTTTCGGCAGGCACTGTGCGCGATGCGTGATTGTTGCCCGAACACTTTCTAGCAAACGCGGTGAGCAAATAACTTTTGGAGTGTGCTTTCAGGCGCTGAGGCCAAATGAAACGAATTGAAAGCGCTGCATTTGCTTACTTTAAGTTGTTGGCAAACAACAACAGCAGGCATTAAAGAAGCCACGCCGCACCGCATCGGCGCTGGCGAATGTGTGTGTTGGCAACCAAAACGAATAGTAATGAGTAGGACAAAGTTGTAGACTAAAAGGCTGAGGTCACTGTGTGAGAAGCTGCTAGTGCGAACAAGTAGAATGAGATAAATGGCAAAGTACAAATGTAAATAAATGCATTTCATGTTGACTTGTATGTTTAATTAATGTCACTGCTTGTTGACACTAACAGCAGTTATATGTAGCAATAATGACATTGGCAAAAACGATGACACCGAATAACTTAAGACAGCTACCAACTAAAAGTTACAATTTGCGCAGGCAAATGTTCGGAAATCTTATGGTATGTATATGGATGTGCAAACAAAAAGGAGAAAGCGTATTCGCTTTGATAGCGAAACTCCTTAAAATGATTTTAATTAAGAAGTACATACTAATATGCAACTATTGTTTTTAAATCGATATATGTAAGGGTTTGAGTTTTATCACGTTTAAAAATATTGATGCTAATTTTCAAAAAGAAGAAGAAGTAGAAATAATTTCGTATAGTCATGGAAAAATCACCACTCTTCATTACGTTAAAATGACTTATGCCACTTTCAAAATAAATAGTTAAGAAAAATTACTGATTTATACTAATTTAGTCCAATGTATTTTACTGAAGTGCTGTTTTAAAAGGATAGAGGTTTACTGAAATTGCTGAATAAATTACACATGTATGTATTTATATGATAGTGTTGTAATCTTAAACGAGCTATTCTTGTATATATGTATGTATATTAGGGTGACGCAAAAAATTTTTTTTCCCAACCACCCCCCAGATCTGAAGAATATCAAAAATAAGCACACACGTATTTTTTTATTTTGAAATCGATTAAGCAGGGCTCCGCGCCACTGGGGCTTCTTATGCATTTTTTTAGAGTTTTATTTATTTATTTATTTATTCAATCAGTAGTAATCTAGATTAACAAAGTTACTTACAGACTACTTAGAAATAGAAGGAGTTATACATTCAAACTCTTTGCGTTTAACATTGATTTGAAATCAGACTTAGATATAGAAAAATCAATGGCTAGAGAATTTGGGAGAATATTGAACTCAGTCAGAGCTCGAAAAATTGTAGCATTAGAAGCGTAAAGAGTTCGGATTTTACATACACTTCTCTAAGTTCGTCAGAAGATGGAGACTTTTGAAAGTTTATAAATACATATGTATGATATCAACTTTTGCAAGAATAGTTAATATTTGATGCTATTTTTTCAGAATATTGAAAGATTTTGAACTATGTTGTTAGTGGACGTAAAACTACTTTGAATACTGGTACGTTACCCACCAAAAACTAAAAATCTGAGAAACTCTTACATAGCGCACTTTATAAATCTATAATAAACAGACATATAATATATAGATTATTTCACCCCTTTAAAAAATGCCTTCCATAACATTAAATAAACAAACTAAAGGGTTTTAGTATTTAACATGTCCTCTCGGGTTCATTAGGGCACAAATGTGGAAGTATTAATTAAAAAATTTGCAAAATGCAAAGCCGCGTATTTGAAGTTGTAGAAATTATTTTCTAGAGCGAAAAAACACTCATATTTCAAAATGGTTCTCTTTTTTATAAAGAAATCGCATTTCTGGCTAGTATATTTCAGGACGAATGGATAAGGATTGAGCCAAGAGCAAATCTAATTTTTGGCAGCAAATGTCAGTTACGCGGTTTTGCAGAATGAGGATACGCGGTTTTTTACTTTAAACGACGATATACTTAATCTTGTTTCGTATTGTTCTTTCAATCGATACCAACATAACCATATTTTGTGTAAATTTTTCGAAATATATTATAATTTGTGGTCCTTTGGAAAAAATCCTGACTACCAAGTAGAAAACCAAAGACGCAAATTCACTAAATAGTATGTCCTAATACTGTGGGCAGTATAGTAATACCGTCTCATACAGAAGTAAAATGAGTAAATTAACAAAACAGCTTATTCTGATAACTTTGACTGCAAGTCGGCACGGGTTGCCTTGGTCCGAATTGCATAAAAATTTATTCGGATAGATTTTAAGGCAAAACCAATTAAATTAATTAGATTTTTGAGACAGTCTAATGTACATATATGTATATATCACTTACTTATGTAAATACTTGAACAGAAAGATAGAAGTACAAACGTATGCCTTAGCTTAAGCGCAAAATGTGAATAATAATGCGAAAAAAGAAAACACTACAGGAGTCAAGGATTTTTCCGTCTCGTCCACTTAGCAACGCTACTTTGATGCGTGAATTCACAGCTGAAATACTTGTATGTAAATGATGTCGTGACATATGCGTTAATGCAAAAGTTTGTCGTACTTCTACTGTAGAGCAGACATTTAGCGTGTATTTGCTTATTACAATTACATGTGGTTTTGTATGTACTTATAATGAGAACTAATGACACATGGTAGAAAATAAGACAGAATGTTGGTACAAGAAAACAATTTATTACACCTTACATTCCTGTTTGCCACACTTTCAATGAAAGCTATTGAAAAGCATAAGGATGTGAAAGGGGAAACGGACAAAGACAATGTGAAATTAGAATATTGACAAAATTAAAATAAACAGAATTGAACACCAGGAGTTATTACTCAACTTTCAACGCTGCCACAACAGTTGGGTCTACGTAACCGAAACGATCCAGATTCGTATCCGTCCAAGGACTATCACTCCAGCATCATTCCACAAAAACTCTTTGGGGAATTCGAGTATTGTTACAACAAACAACAACCCAACTTTCACTACTTAAGAGCGTGGATCGAATTTTTAATGTTACAAGCCTCCGCGTCTACTGCACCTTGAAAAAGGTAGCGTCCGAAATCAATGTTTTTGCGTTGACATTTTTAACGTAATTTTGACGTTAGGATTTTTTTGAATAACATTTTATGTTTTTTTGGCAGGCCCGAACTTTAAAAGAGGAGAGAATTCGAGAGATAATTTTAACTGCAAACATCTTAAGGGAGCGTTTCCGGTTCTTTTAAGAATTGTTCTACAAATAATAGGGGTATTCTCGAAGTTTTGCAAAGGCCTTGCACTGTGCACAGTTCGCAAAGCTGTCTCATAGAAATACCGGTTTTTACCATACAATACGTGCAAATAAAAGTTTGAAAAATTTAAACGGAATTTCATAAAAAAAAAAGTGAAATGACCAAAAACCGGCAATTGGATGACTTTGGTACAGGGCACAGTCTAAAGTTTTTTTTGTAGATTGATTGAAATCTTTTTACCAGTTGCTTTGACCATGACATAGGTATGCCCACCCAAACCATGTCATTACCGTTCCAAGTTTAGGATAGTTCTGATTGCTTTCATTGATATTCGCGGTTCATGAATTCGTTCTAAATGTGCAGGCGGAAAATAAAATAAATATTGCAGAACAATGGCTTGTTCGAGTTGCAATCACAACCACAGTGTTTCGCGAATTATTAAAGTATAGCGTTCGGTGTGAATTTCTAGCAATGTATTATCAGTTGGGCAGTTGCAACAGTGTTGCCATTTTTCATCAGTACGACAGTAATGACGCTTTTATTACGTGCCTCGAACAGGCCCTAATGGCCGACGTTATAGGAGAAAATATCAAGTCGATCAAGTCTACCCTTACAAGTAAAAAACGCGCGGTTCGGCTAAATTTTTGAAGCTAGCTAGGTTGTAGGAAAGGAGTTACTTTTTTCCGCGAAACGAAATTCAACTTGAATCTGTTCGATTATATTCCACACAATGACTTTACGCCGTGAGATACCAAGTGTAAAACAGTCACAAAAGAAACAGCCCACGAGAAATTAGTCGGATTTCTAATTTGTGGGATTGATACAAAGAGCCACTTACAAAGTACAAACCAGACCAGGATGAGTTCCTTTCAAAACAATTACGGCGACCTAATGACCAGTGTTCCAAACGGAATTAAACCCGAGCTCGAGTCGCACAACCCGACTATGATGAGGTTCCAATCACAAGTTCGCGTCTGAAAAATCGATGGCCTCGGGCTACTTCATCTCGAATAGTCGATAGCCGTCAATTTGTCCTATCTTGAACGGAATGTAGAAGACTGTCTCAACTCGATGAACTATCCTAACTATTTATTGTGTAGTATGTTAAGCTGTTATGTTATGGAATTGAAGACTGAAGCCCGATGACAACGAAATAACTGGACCGCATTAATGCGG
Source organism: Rhagoletis zephyria (assembly GCF_001687245.7). Lineage (NCBI taxonomy): Eukaryota > Metazoa > Arthropoda > Insecta > Diptera > Tephritidae > Rhagoletis > Rhagoletis zephyria. The sequence goes on along the minus strand of NW_016164575.1, from coordinate 12,879 downwards.
CTTTAAACTTGATAAATCCACCATAGATCAGGTATTTGCCATACATGTGTACAAACTTGAGAAAGACTTGCGAGAAGGCCTTAAAATCCAACAAGTTCTCCTGTGGACTGAATAGGCAGTTGTAGGTACAAACACTACACTCTATAAGTCTTCATCATTCCGTTGATGGCAAAGGGCGCAGAGGCATGGACAATGACAATATCCCATGATGCGGACCTAGAAAGATTCTGCGTAAAATTTACTGGGCTTTACTTGTTGATGATAGCAAGTATCGCTGGTGATCGTACAGTTCTAAATATAAGTAACGTCACTATTTTTTTTTATCGTTTTTCCATAGATATTTAAAATGAAATTACCAAAAAAATAGTCGATCTTAGCTGTCGGCATTTTTTGACAATCAGCTATAGGCGAACGGATATTCAAAATAACTAGAGGATATTTCGTTTGTTCCAAAAAATGTTGCCCTTCCACTGCGCGAATTGTGTTTGGTGTTACACTCAGCCCTGCAACCATCTCCCCTGACAAAGCTTCAAAGGGCAGAGAATGTGTAAGGCCGAGGCCACGCGATGAGCGGCTGAGCGACGCCATACAGAAATACCGCTCAGCCGCTCAGAAATGCCGCTCATTGCGTGGCCACTTCAACAATATTTTATATGTTTTAATTTTAAGCCGCTCGCCGCTTTGTCGCTCATTGCGTGGTCGCGGCCTAAGACAAAATCTTACAAGAGGGTGACATTTTAAAAAAACAAACTCAAAATTGCCTTTATTTAGGATCGAAAACGAAAAGAGAAAGGATCAATCCAAGGCGACATTTGACGAAAATTTAATAAATATCTACTTATGTATATTAGGATTTTTTCAGTTTGTCGGTAATATCACGATCACAGATATCACATATAAATTTTGGTTAAGATTGGAGACGCCTGCTACCGTTGAAGGCGATTCCATGCTAAAAGCTTCGCTCCGCCTGGTTCAGCGCAATAAGAACTTTCCAAACAACACCACTCTGTAACCGTGAAAACGGACAAATCTGTACATATCTGTACAAATGTACAAATCGTGTGATCCCTGCTTAAGACTCAATTCTAATTTAAAGCAAATTTTGATGCCATATCAGACAAGCTGCTATCACTCAGACTTCCACGGAAAACAGNCAAGCTTGCAATATTTTCATTTCTATTTTTTTCAAGAGCTGCTTTGCAAATGACGACTTAAAGAAAAGCTAAAAAATAACTGTATACTCATTCACTATCAACGAGCACTTGCATACTTATCACGCTTAACAAAAAAAACCAATTTATGTAAGCATCAACAACGCTACAATATGTATGATCGAAAATAAGAAACTGGTACAAGTGCTTAAGCTGTGAGCTGAAGCGTGTTTTGTAGGAGAAGCAATCGTATGTACATGTAAAAGTATGCAGCAATTTTTTATTTAGAATTTCAATTTGCGTTTGAGTGGAATTTCACTGATATTTCTACAATTTCAATCACTCACCACTATCTGATATGAGCAAATCTCATGAGTTGTTTCTTAGTGTCACTCCCTTCTCTCGGCATAAAAAAACGCTAAAGCATTCTTTTTGCATTTATTTCAATGAGTGGAGTTCAAGAAACATTAACAATAAAAACAAGTAAGAAAGTCTAAGTTCGGGCGAAGCCGAACATTAAACAGTCAGCATGACTTTTGGTCTGACTTCTACATGTTAAATTTTAGTTTCTTCTACGCTAAAAATAAGGGAAAAATATTAAAGCTTGCTTTTGTAAAAACTTTATATTTTTTTATAACTTTACTTTAAATTACGATTAGAAAAGTTTTTAATGGGTATCAGAGTCTCTTCTATTTAAGATTTGTGATAAACAATAACATATAAATGCAAAATAACAAGAAATTAATGTCTAAGAGTGAATACTTATGAATAAAATATATTTATCGACGTAAAGCAGACAAAAGCAAACTTTAAGAACTAAAAATGAAAATTCAAGTGTCTTTTAATACTTGGAATGAGAATCTAAGCTGAGATCAGAAACCCAAAGAAAACGATTTTTTTTTGTTGACCGGTCTAAGCAGGTCAAATACATATTACATGGCATATCGCACGTCTAATAAGTTAGATAAACTAGAAAATGTCAAGATGTAATTTTAGCTAAATGTATGAAAATTGTCTTAATATCAGAAGCTTATTGCAATGCTTATGAATAGACGATATTGTTTCCTGGCTCATCTGGTTCGAAAACAATTAATTTATTGGTTACCAAGCCGTAACGATGAAAAACATAGAAATCCGTGCGTAAAAAACTCGTGTTCAAGGGTGAAACCTTCCTTCTCTATATCTTCGAAGGAATAATATTAATTTCAACACATTATTTGTTTTCATTTGTCGCTTTGTATAGTATTTCTGTATGTACGGGGATAATATCCCAATGTTCTTGACTCGATATAACGGACCTTTAGGGATCATTTTAAGAATAATAATTTCTGTAGATGGGGCATTTTTTTCATACCGCACACCAAATTTGGTCACACATTCAATTGGGCTTCAAATTTTTTTATGGGTTCTATACATCAAATGAGCTAACACGTATTCGAGGAATTTTTTCTTTATTTTATTCGAAAATGAGATATGATCTATCAAAATTTGATTTTTTCCGTGATTCTGACTAATCATGTACTTCTCCAAGTCGTTATATCTCACCGTAGAGACTTCATTATAACGTCGTGTTTAAAGCTAAAGAAATGGCTTAATATTTCTATAATTAGATGGTCATGATTGTCCTACAGCTAACTTAGCATAGTGAACGGTAATGCGTAATTAGGGTATGTATCGTAATCCTTGTTTAATTCTGTACAAAAACTGTTTAAAAAAATTAAATATTTTTTTATGACGATATAAAACATATTCCGTTAAAGCTAAACAAATGTTGTAATATGTTTTCGAAAACTTGTGAGTATATATACTAAGAAAGGTGCAAAAATCGTGTTTTTGCATAAATTTAGATTTTATTAGGGATTCCGTTATAATACCTATCCTGTAAAAATATTTGTTTAGGAGAATCGGCAGAATATCCCTTCGTTAACAAAATTTATTCCGCAATATTGATATTGATAGTTTAAATTCGAAATAAATTTCCGTTTTGTTGAATTTAGTCCTAAAATGCCCACATCCATTAACAGGGTTCTGTCTCCTTAAAGAAAAATCTTACGTACAAATATTATTTCTGGATAGGTATTGTATCGGAATCTACAATAAAATTTATATATTTGCTAAAACACGGTTTTTAACTAAGTTTTCGAAAACCTTCTTCTTCTTATTATTAGTTGACGCTGTAAACGAAGCGATTTTTGCCGAGTTCAGCAAAGCACGCCAGTCGTTTCTCTTCTGTGCCAACTAACGCCAATTTGAAACGCCAAGTGAAGCCAAGTCCTTCTCCACCTGATCTTTCGCATCGCGGTGGGGGCTGACTACCATCAGCGGGCTCCGAGTTGAATACTTTCAGAGCTGGAGCGTCGGTGTCCACTCGAAAGAGATGGCCAAGCCAGAGGAGGCGTTATATTTTAATTCGCTGCATAATGAAAACCAGTTACAAAAAATTGTTTACTCTCACAAAATAAAACATCACTTTTGTAATAAATTGTTTTTATAGAGAATTAAACAAAGATTACGATGATATGATTTTAAATCCCTAAATTACTGGTATTCAAGCAAGTCAACGTCAAAAAACTTAAATGTAAGCCCGTTCTTCAACTTTAAAACAACGAAAAAAAAAGAAAAATCTAAATTCCTCCAATACGTGTTAACTTATTCATGTGTAGAACCCATAAAAAATTTAAATGAATCGGAGACATGGCATCATTTTTTTACGAAATCCGTTCTACTTAAAAAAGAATTCCTCATATGTGGGTAATACTTTTTTGAATTTTAACCAAATTGGACGCCACCTATCACATACATTTTCAAAGAAAAGGAATTTGAATCAATTGTACTGTAAATATAGTTTTTTTAAATATGTATCTCGCCACCAAGCGGCTGCGCGATTTTAACCGATGCATCGGAGACACCGATGTTTCCAATTCGATGCATAGAATAAATTCCGACGCATCGATGAGTTATAGAACTTGCCGTTTAAAGTGTTTAGCCACCTTGCTTGTGTATGGGTATTTTTTTGTAACTTTTTCACTTATTTGCTTTTTACGTTGAGATATACCAGAGCAGAGTCTAAAATAAATCTCGGAACGAAATTAAAGGCATATACAGTCGAATTTCACAGGATTGATCTAGAAAATTATTCTTCGGCAAAACTTCATGCCACAAGAAAGCTTAGAATATAAAGAGCCAAATTTTGGTGCGGCAAATGTTAAAAATACGTTTTATAGATTTTCTTGTGCTGATTGTGAATACGTAAGTATAAATATTCGATCAATAGATTTTGAGGAACACGAGGTGAAAGTGAAAAAAAATCGCGGTTTGAACAATATTTTAGAAGCTCTAGCAAAGAAACAAAAGGTGGGAAAACCTTCGCCTTCGGCTTAAGTTAAGGCTTGAATTTTCGGCTATAGTCCCTGCAAATACCATCCCTAGACCTTGATCCTAAAGTCACTTATAGTCATATATTTAACAGCAAAAAACTGATTTTGGCACAATTTTTTTTTCTACCAATAGCACAATAATCCAGTATTTTGTTATTGTCCAATCAATGACTATAAGTGACTATCGGGTCAAGGTGCAGGGATAGTATTTTCAGGGATAGTAGTTTCTTTTTTTTTTTGCTAGAGCTTCTCAAATATTGCAAAAAAGTCGATTTTTTGACTCTTTGAACTCGTTTTTCTCACAATCTGGAGCTGGTGGAAATTTTGTACTTACGGATTCGCAATCAGCACAAAAAAGCCTATCAAAAACAGGTTTAACATTTGCCGCATCAAAATCAATGTTACCCTGTGTAATCGGATTTAAACCATATTAGAATGGGACCACTTTACCTTTTTCAGGCGATTTTAAGTTGAAAGCAACAATCGCCTGGTGTAAACGACCTCTCAACTAATCGCTTACAATGAAGTTGGTCGGCTGGCTAACTTATTAACTTGCTGCTGTCAACTTTTGGTTCAACTAATCGCCTGTGAAAGTTGAATCATGTAAATTCCCTATTAAATTCCAATTTTACAATTTTTGCAATTGTACTCGAAGATAATTCTAAAATTTCATATACATGAAGAAAGTAATATATATGTGCATAAGAAATACTGTATAAACATCTTAACCGCCAATATTTAATCACTTTTAAATAATATGACTTTTTAATTTTGGCGTGCGAGTAAACGCGTTATATGAATTCGTATGGTGCTACGGGGCGTATACGTTACCTTCGCAACTACGAGTATACTTTTTTTAAATCGACTTCCAAAAAAGGAGCAGGTTATCAGTTCGTCGGAATATTTTTTAATTTTTTATTATTATTTTTTTTTTTTATGTATGTTAACCATAACTTACTAACTATGTACTTGNTGCAACGGAAAGGTAGTGTCTCAGAGGTGGTTAGTAATTTGGATCATGAAATATATAGATATATATATATATTTTAAGTCGGTTTTTTTTTGATAAAAATTACTTGTTAATTTTTACTTTTTCAAATTTTCATTTAAATGCAAATTCGCCTTAGAATCTCATTCTTTATACACACCTGAAGATAATGAATTTTCTGAGATAAGTCTGTCTTTTTTTTCGGCGAAAAATACGTTTTTGTCGAAAAGTGTAACAACTCGTGAGATTTGCTCATATATAAATATATATGTAGATACATACAACATATGTGGGATATTTCTCTATTCAATATGCTTGATTTGACTTCGCTCCTACAGTTTAAGCTAAAGCCAGTAAGTCAGTTAAGGAGTTAGTAAGTCAATGAGTCAATCAGCGGCGAATTCAAAAGTTACCAACGCTTTGCCTGCTTTCACACGTCACAGTCATTTAAAACGTATGCTGTTTTTTGCATTTATTTTTTTGTTAAATAAAAAAATGTGCGCTTCGCAGCTTGTTAAGGATTAAAAGTTACCTTCTGTGTTACCGTTATGCCCAACACTACTTCCCTGCGTCATCCTCCCAACTTGCGGAAACTTTCAAGTATCTATGTTGAATCGGGGCAAACATTATGCAAACGCCACTTCCGAGCTAAATGAGCAAATCTTTGAACCAAAAACCAAGCAGAAGCAAAATGAAAGGATAATGAGTAAAAGCAAAGCCAGACGGAAGAAAAATAAGACCCCTGCAGTGAAAAGCCAAACCAGTTAGAAAAAATACTAGTTCATTAACTAGTATGTGCCTACCAGTTCGACAATTTCGAAGAACTTAGGCGATCAGCGACATCTGCCTTTGAATTGCCAAAGCCAAAAATAAAACGCAATTAATTGCTTTTCTTACAAATGTCGGCTGTGGCGTCACGTGCAGACTACTGGTTCTGGTTCTGAAATCGCAGGTTCGAGGCCGCTTGGAGGTGGTTAAGATTTTTAAAGTTAAATAAATGTAAGTAAAAAAAATTTATTCAATTTATAAATAAATAACAAATTTGAAAATCTAATTGCATTACAAAAAAACATTTAGGAAGAAATGCTTGTGCTATAAAAACAAAGAAATAAAACAAAAATATTGTTTTTATTAAATTTAAAAATTACAATAAACAGCCTAAACAAAAAAATAAATTTATTAAAAATAAAAATAAAATAAAAAAATTTTCCCTGCGCCAGGATTCGAACCTGCGACCTCAGGCTTACCACGCGAGTGCTTTGCTCTGTCAGCCATTGTGACTGCTGGAGCGTCGCGAGCAAAAAGGCACACTAATGCTTTTCACGGGGCATGAATTGGCAGACTACCTCATCAACTGGTATGATGCTACTAGTATTTATACTAGTAGATGCTGATGCATAGCCTGACAATTGACATCTCGTAGGACATCGCAATGTTAAAAATACCAGTCGCTAACATTGAAAAAGGATAGAACATGAACTAGTTGAGCTGAAACGCAAACTGGTAGAATTCTAGTTCACAACTAGTAGCTTTCCCTGCAGGGACACTACAAGAGTTTATAAATATTTGCATACATATATACTTATGTATATAGAAAGACATCATACAAAGTAAGGGTAGAATATCGCAAAGAGTTGAAATGAAGCGTTGGCAGCAGCAAAAAAGAGGACCGTGTATTTTTTTATTTCTTATTTTTCATTTCTTCCCCTTCATTTAGCCTAATGTCAGTGCAGTAAGTGAATGTCTGTCCATTGCTCATTCAACCAGCTTTTATCGCGTTTCTAGTCTTATCCTGCTGATTTGCTCATTGTTGGCGTTTTCATGAAATATATTTTACATTTTTAATCCTTCCCGCGCAGAACATAGTGCCCCAATTTTGCAACCTCATTAACATTGTATTGTTTTCTTGGTGACTCATACAACGAAATTTTTCGCTTGAAAAGAATTATGGCGATTTAGAATACTTTTTTTTGTGCTGCATGAGCAACAGAGCTACATACATATACGTAGATATGTAAATAATGCCAAACAAATAGTGATGAATGCTGTGGATCGGTAGTCTCAGGTCAGCATTTTTTAGGGACGATAATAACACCAGTCAGCATGACTTTTGGTCTGACTTCTACATGTTAAATTTTAGTTTCACCTAAGCTAAAAATAAGGGAAAAATATTAAAGCTTGCTTTTGTAAAAACTTTATATTTTTTTATAACTTTACTTTAAATTACGATTAGAAAAGTTTTTGCTGGGTATCAGAGTCTCTTCTATTTAAGATTTGTGATAAACAATAACATATAAATGCAAAATAACAAGAAATTACTGTCTAAGAGTGAATACTTATGAATGAAATATATTTATCGACGTAAAGCAGACAAAAGCAAACTTTAAGAACTAAAAATGAAAATTCAAGTGTTTTTTAATGCTTGGAATGAGAATCTAAGCTGAGAACAGAAACCCAAAGAAAACGATTTTTTTTTGTTGACCGGTCTAAGCAGGTCAAATACATATTACATGGCATATCGCACGTCTAATAAGTTAGAGAAACTAGAAAATGTCAAGATGTAATTTTAGCTAAATATATGAAAATTGTCTTAATATCAGAAGCTTATTGCAATGCTTATGAATAGACGATATTGTTTCCTGGCCCATCTGGTTCGAAAACAATTAATTTATTGGTTACCAAGCCGTAACGATGAAAAACATAGAAATCCATGCGTAAAAAACTCGCTGTTCAAGGGTAAACCTTCTTCTCTATATCTTGAAGGAATAATATTATTTCAACCGATTATTTAGTTTTCATTTGTCGCTTGTATAGTATTTCTGTATGTACGGGGATAATATCCCAATGTTCTTGACTACGATATAACGGACCTTTAGGGATCATTTTTAAGAAAATAATTTCTGTAGATGGGGCATTTTTTTCATACCGCACACCAAATTTGGTCACACATTCAATTGGCTTCAAATTTTTTTATGGGTTCTATACATCAAATGAGCTAACACGTATTCCAGGAATTATTTTACTTTATTTTATTCGGAAATAGATATGATCTATCAAAATTTAGATTTTTTCGTGATTCTGACTAATCATGTACTTCTCCAAGTCGTTTATCTCATCGTAGAGACTTCATTATAACGTCGGTTTAAAGCTAAAGAAACTTAATATTTCTATATATAAGATGGTCATGATTGTCCTACAGCTAACTTAGGGATATTATAGTATCGTAATCCTTGTTTAATTCTGTACAAAAACTTGTTTAAAAAAATTAAATATTTTTTTATGACGATATAAAACATATTCCGTTAAAGCTAAAAAAATGTTGTAATATGTTTTCGAAAACTTGTGAGTATATATACTAAGAAAGGTGTCAAAAATCGTGTTTTTGCAAAAATTTAGATTTTATTAGGGATTCCGTTATAATACCTATCCTGTAAAAATATTTGTTTAGGAGTAATGCGGCAGAATATCCCTTCGTTAACAAAATTTATTGCGCAATATTGATATTGATAGTTTAAATTCGAAATAAAATTTCCGTTTTGTTGAATTTAGTCCTAAAATGCCCACATCCATTAACAGGGTTCTGTCTCCTTAAAGAAAAATCTTAACGTACAAATATTATTTCTGGATAGGTATTGTATCGGAATCTACAATAAAATTTACATATTTGCAAAAACACGGTTTTTAACTAAGTTTTCGAAAACCTTCTTATTATTATTTGGCGCTGTAACCGAAGCGATTTTGGCCGAGTTCAGCAAAGCACGCCAGTCGTTTCTCTTCTGTGCCAACTAACGCCAATTTGAAACGCCAAGTGAAGCCAAGTCCTTCTCCACCTGATCTTTGCATCGCGGTGGGGGCTGCTACCATCAGCGGGCTCCGAGTTGAATACTTTCAGAGCTGGAGCGTCGGTGTCCACTCGAAAGAGATGGCCAAGCCAGAGGAGGCGTTATATTTTAATTCGCTGCATAATGAAAACCAGTTACAAAAAATTGTTTACTCTCACAAAATAAAACATCCTTTTGTAATAAATTGTTTTTATAGAGAATTAAGCAAAGATTACGATGATATGATTTTAAATCCCTAAATTACTGGTATTCATATGCAAGTCAACGTCAAAAAACTTAAATGTAAGCCCGTTTCTTCAACTTTAAAACAACGAAAAAAAAAAGAAAAATTAAATCCTCCAATACGTGTTAACTTATTTCATGTGTAGAACCCATAAAAAAATTTTAAATGAATCGGAGACATGGCATCATTTTTTTACGAAATCCGTTCTACTTAAAAAAGAATTCCTCATATGTGGGTAATACTTTTTTGAATTTTAACCAAATTGGACGCCACCTATCACATACATTTTCAAAGAAAAGGAATTTGAATCAATTGTACTGTAAATATAGTTTTTTTAAATATGTATCTCGCCACCAAGCGGCTGCGCGATTTTAACCGATGCATCGGAGACACCGATGTTTCCAATTCGATGCATAGAATAAATTCCGACGCATCGATGAGTTATAGAACTTGCCGTTTAAAGTGTTTAGCCACCTTGCTTGTGTATGGGTATTTTTTTGTAACTTTTTCACTTATTTGCTTTTTACGTTGAGATATACCAGAGCAGAAGTCTAAAATAAATCTCGGAACGAAATTAAAGGCATATACAGTCGAATTTCACAGGATTGATCTAGAAAATTATTCTTCGGCAAAACTTCATGCCACCAACGTAAAAGTCTTTAGAAAATTCAAATAAAAATGTATGCCAAATTTTGGTGCGGCAAATGTTAAAAATACGTTTTATAGATTTTTTTGTGCTGATTGTGAATACGTAAGTATAAATATTCGATCGATGAAAAAAGAAATCGATTAAGCCATGTCTGTCTGTCCGTCCGTCTGTCCGTCTGTCCGCGTACACGATAACTCGAGCAAAAATTGAGATATCTCAACGAAATTTGGTATGTAGGTTTCCCTTAATCCAAGGTAGGTTGGTATTGAAAATGGGCGAAATCGGACTTTAACCACGCCCACTTCC
>NW_016164575.1:0-1234 GCF_001687245.7 Rhagoletis zephyria | reverse complement strand
CTGATCATTTATGTATACATTTGTCTATATCTATCTCGATTCGTTTTGGCTGTTACAAACAACCGTTATGTGAACAAAATTAATATACCCTTGTGCACAAGTGCGCTCGGGTATAAAAAGAAGTATCGAAATTGGTTCTGCTGAAACATACATAAAAAAATATTCCGATGAATAAATAATCTCCTCCTTTTTTGAAGTCGGTTAAAAATAGTGAAAAAATATGATTTTGGTGTAAAGATGAGACGAAGTCGCATTTTAAAATTTGCGTGCCATTAAGGTAACTACTACATTTTTATTTTTATTCTTCAATAAGTTCATAATAAACTTCACGCAATATAAATTGCTTTGTAGGGCTCGGTACAACTAACAACAAGTAATTTTTAAGCAAAAACCACAACCGTCTTCAATTCTCATATACAAATTTAGAAGCACCGTTAATTTCTTCATTAGAGAAATCGAAATCGGTTAATGTGGAGAAAAATTAAAGAGGTAAATTATTATAAGAATTTTTTTCATATTTCAACATTTCTAATAAAATCTAGATTACAAAAAAAATAAAATTTCAGACTCCAAATGCACGCAATTATATTATGAACAAATTTACAACATTCTTCTGTGAAAAATTTTCGATGGAGCTATTTAGTTTTTTCGCTATTGTTGCGATAATTTTGTCAGAGTGACAATTGTCAGACAATTTTCGACAATATTCCAGTATTGTCACTGTAGCTTTCCAAAAATTGTCACAGTTGCTTACAGGCGTCTATGAAACATGGGTCTGAAATTTGTCGGAAAAATCGACAATTGTCACCTTTACGAAATAGGCCCCTGATCGTAATTTACGACCCAAAATTAAGTTTACGTGTCTCAGCGGTGACAGGTAATAAGGTCAATGGAAATAAGGTCAATTGACTTTATTTCCCACCCTGGTGCGAAATAAAGTCAATTGACATTATTACCTTTTCAAAAGCGAAATAAAGTCAACAAAAATTTGGAAATAAAGTCATTGACGCTATTTCCTCATTCAAATGGAAATAGCGTCAACAATGCTTAAAGTATGTCGATTCATAGAAAAAAATGTTGTTCTTACAATAAACATTGCCCCGTAAGTGTTGTTTTTTAATAGATGAAAAAGGTTATAGCCAAATCCTCAGTGTTGTGATATTAATCCACACACAATCTTGATCACCCACGAATTGATTTTATTAAAAAAATTTAAATTACGAATATGTAAAAA